>NC_089750.1:65669706-65689706 GCF_040412425.1 Macrobrachium rosenbergii
GAATTAAAACCATTACCAGTATGATGAACGAAACATTTTAATAGCGTACTCGTACCGTTAAAAATCATGATTATAAGCTTTGCTTTGCAATGGCTGGCATGAATAGCAATGAACTATTTATCATTAGAAGGGCAATTCATCGAAGTTCTACCTGGTGCGAAAAGGTTTGCATGGCTTTATTACTTTATTTTTAAAATTCTTGGTAATTATTTTATAACTAAGCACAAAAATTTTATGTTTTGGCTAATTTCAACGTGTTCTTTTGACAATTTGGATTTATTTAGCTTTTTTTGGACACTTCGATAAATTAATAGGATTCATACTTAAATTTTCACCAAAATAAGTATCCTTGCTAAAACCTAACTTTCCACAGACTGATCAAAGGAATTTATTAAAAATGAAACTATTTAATTTTTTACCATATATATAAGTGTGTGATTGCTGACATAAATACCATTAAACTCTACAATTGCACCATTGGAAATGAATGTTAAAGCAGCTTTGCATGGTGAAAAAACATGTATATTTATACATACATACTTATGTATATGTATGTATATATGTACGTATATATATATTTATGTATATACTTTACAGAGAGTATTTTACTTACTGTAAAGTATAATAATGTTTATGCTCATTATTTTGTCCTTCTTAGGGTATTGTGATGAATGTACATACTCAAACTTAAAATGATGCCGAAATGAGCATTCAAGCAGGAAAATTAACTTTACAAAGGCTGTTCAAAGAGAAATATCACTAAGAGCGAATGAGGTATTGGGAAGACTGGCGCACCTTGGTCGGTGCAGTATATATATATATATATATATATATATATATATATATATATATATATATATATATATATATATATATATATATATATATATATATATGTATACATAGATATATATAATATATATATTTTTGTATATATATTTATATGTATATATATACATAGCCTATATATATGTAATTGAGTTACTATTCACCTGCTAGCCTTCTCTCCATTGGAAAGGATGGTTCCAGTATGTGTTGCTTGTCCTTTTCGAAGCAACTGGGTATAGGCTATGTGTTAATAGCTCTGGGTTACATAAACTATCACCCATCCAAATGCTGAGCATACCCAGCACGAATGTGCCTTGATCAGTTTTCTAGTTCACTGCAGTATCAAGGAAAATAAGAATGTTAACCTTGAATTATTTTTCTAAGCTTTTACACACATGCGTAAGTGGAAGGGCAAGCAAAATAGAACGGGAGATAAACCCATGATAAAATTTTAATTCTCCCATGTTGCACTCTAGGGATTACTGAAGGGTCTTTGCAGTGTCCATTCGCCCCCTAACTGCAACCTTTCTCATTTCTTATACTGTACCTCCGTTCATATTGTCTTTCTTTCAACTGACTTTTCATACCCTCTACAAATTGTTTCCTAATGCAACTGCGAGGTTTTCCTCGTGTTGCACCTTTCAAACCTTATTGTCAATTTCCTTTCAGCCCTGAGTGCCCTCATAGGTCCCAGCGCTTGGCCTTTAACCATGTATTCTATTCTAAAATTTAATTCGCTATAATTCAAACTGGGCTTCTATACTTCCGATATTTAAGCCTTTAACTTGAGCAAATGCAAACTGTATCGACGTTGCTTTCCTAGTGAAAACGGCCGGATATCGGAACATTTCCCGAAAGCAACGCGATCAATTTGTTACTCGGTCTCCGCTGTCCAGAAACGTACTGGATATCATCTATCCAGTACTGGGTGCCTGTCACCTGTCCCCACAGACCATTATGCATTCCTTGAGGATATCGCCTACGTCATTCCCGCTGCAATTCGTCTGTTCCTCATCGAATTCCAAGATTCGAGTACCCCAGAAGTTAGTATTCGAGCGACGTGCGTCAATGCCTCTCTCTCTCTCTTTTTTTTATTCATTTTTTTTTATGGTTTTTCAATTCAGGTCGAGATGGAGGTGAATGTCTGTGGAGATTTGCTGTATTCATTTATTATTATTATTATTATTATTATTATTATTATTATTTATAAAATTTCATCATCACATGATTCACCGAAATGGTGAAGAAATCCACAATGATGTAAATGTAAATAGATATGTAATGATATATATATATATATATATATATATATATATATATATATATATATATATATATATATATATATATATATATGTTATATAAAACTAATAGAATGATCGAAAACCAGGGGTAAAAACAAAATGAGCCCCATTGAAATGGCTTTCGTCTTAAAGAAAACATGCTTTAAGGAGAGCCTTCTCCCAAAATATAGTACTAATAATATTGATAAATACATGAAAAAGCCAAATTTCCATCACATTCATCCCACAGTTTTAATTGAAACTATGTAATAATTACACACACACACATATATATACATATATACTGTATGTATGTATACTATATATATATATATATATATATATATATATATATATATATATATATATATATATATATATATATATTTATGTGTGTGTAATTATTACATAGTTTTCAATTAAAACTGTGGATGAATGTATGGAAATTTGTTTTTTTTTCATGTATTTATCAATATTATCATTACTATTTAGGGAGAAGGCCCTCCTTAAAGCATGTTTTCTTTAAGACGAAAACCATTTCAATGGCGCTCTTTTTTTTTTTTTTTTTAAACCGGTTTTTCGATAAGTCGATTGGTTTTCTTCTCAGCTTCAGTCTGACTTAGCAGTAATTCTCTAAAGGACGGGGAAGCATGGAAGAAACGGTGGGTCGTCAGTCGGTTAATTGTTTCAGGATGTTTCCTTCCACTCCAGTTGTACTCTCAGAAGAACCGAGAAAAGTTGTGAGATGAGGCTAACGGTGGCTAGCCCAGGCTGTTGCTTGTAACAGCCAGCAATGCGGACGTGAGAGGAAATTCTATGCTGGTAATGCTTGGTTTCTGACTGGTTGAGAACACTTTCTTTTCAAAGGATATAAATTTGTATAATCAGAATAAATTTTAGTAATTCATGTAGCTCTAAGATTTAATTATTATATTAATTTATTTGTTTCGATTTTAAATCGTTGTGGATGCATTTATTGGCGTGTACATTTATTGTGGATATATTTATTAGAGTGGGTTACTCTGTGTAAATGTATTAATCGGAGTGTCTTCATCTTTGTTGGTGTGTGCGTGCGTGTGTATGATCGTGTAAACATTTATATTGAATCGTAAATTTCATCCTTAACATTATTTTCAGCGCTAAATGACCTCAGGTCCCACCGCTTGGCCTTTTGCCTAAATTTTGTATTCCAAACCAGTCCATAAAGATGAGCCTGGCAAGGTAATTGAAGCCCATACCTGTTCCAGACAGTTTAAAGGTTTTGATTTTCGTTTGTTTGTAGATGTTAGGTAATCTCGAATGTGTTTTGATAGCGGGTAACATCAGGATTACATAAAAGGCATCAGCTATGAGATTCAAGATCATGACGTGAAGGGTTTTCTGGAAGCGTAGACCGAGGTTGTTTTTGGTCTTTGAAGTAACAGTAATTATTGGATCATTTCTTGGGGTTCTACCTGAATATTTTTCACTTTTTGATGCTAAAAACTATCAAACTATCACAAAACTGGTGTACTGCTCACTAATCAGTTACCCAGGTTTAGTTTTATAATCAGTTTCCAAAAGGAAATTGTTATTTATCATATACTTTTGTACTGAGCTAAAACACTTTGTTTCATATATAGTTTAACGTTATAATTATTCGTGCCTGAATATGCAATCATAACAGAAGGAGAAACAGTAAAGATGTTACGTGTTTTAGCAAAAATTGAACATGCAACAAAAATGCATACATACAAGTTTAAATGAAATCAAATGGAACACATGCATATAACATATATCAAGAACACAAATCAAAACACGTCAAGTCCAAGACAAGGACAAATAGGTTTACTCCCTTCGGTAATAAGTCAAAACGTATTGTAATGTTCAGTTTCACATAAGAATCTGTTTTAATATTAAATATCATTTTACAAGAATGTCTTTGAATATTTCATATCACTTTACAAGATTCTTTTTTAACATTAAATATAATTTTACAAGAATGTCTTTTGTTATTAAATATAATTTTACAAGATTCTCTTTGATTATTAAATATCATTTTACACGAATCTCTTTGAATATTACATATAATTTTACAAGATTTTTATTCTTTTTTACTATTAAATATAATTTTACAAGATTCTCTTTGAATATTAAATATAATTTTTCAAGATTCTCTTTGAATATTACATAGCATTTTACAAGAATCTCTTTGAACATTACATATCATTTTACAAGAATATCTTTGAATACTACATATCGTTTTACAAGATTCTCTCTTAATATTAAATATGATTTTACAAGATTCTCTTTGAATATTAAATATCATTTTACAAGAATCTCTTTTAATATTGAATATAATTTTACAAGAATCTCTTTGAATATTACATATCATTTTACAAGATTCTCTTTGAATATTGAATATCATTTTACAAGAATCTTTTTGAATATTACGTATCATTTTGAAAAAGCACGCTAAAAGAAGAAGAAGATTTTACATGATTCTATTTTAAAATTAAATATCATCTTACAAGAATCTCATTCAGTATTACATATCATTCTGCAAGATTCTCTTTTGATATTAAATATCATTTGTCAAGTATCTCATTCCTGTTTTTAAAAATATTGCCTTAGCATTGTTCGTTCTCCGCTAAAGTCAATTTTGTCAAATCATTGCAAGTATTCAAACCCCTGCTCTTTCTGTGGAGATCCAGACGTATTTACTGGATGGGTGTGATTTCCAGTGGGGGCGTATTGCGCGTTTTGTTACGAATCAAGTCGATTGATCTCATGTTTATCTAAATGTAAGTTAGGTTCTTCTAGGTTATTCTCTCTGTCTAAGCACCGATTGAGCTATGAGCTGGTTGTGAAGTGAGGCGAAATTGTGTAAACAGTTATTTTGTAGGGTTATTATTTGCCCAGCTTATACCGCGTGTAAACTCCACTAATATTAGAGCACATTTCAGCTGTCTTGTGCGGGACTTACGTGAACAAATGTGTTCAAGTATTCCCATACACACACACATGCATATAGGCTATATATATTATAAATACATAAATACATGTATACATATATGTATGTGTATATATATACATATATATACAAATATAAATGTATATATGTATGTATATATATATATATATATATATATATATATATATATATATAAATTTATCTTTAAACTTTATATAAAAAAAATGTGCGAACTGTATGTTTGTGCGTCTGCGAGACCGACGTACTTTGCGTCTAAGGAGAGGCCAGTATATTCGCCTATCAGTAGTAGGTTTATAATCGAGCAGTATGCTGTTGCCGTCTGTGGTATAACAATGAATAAATCAGGTTCATGAAGAATTCAGAAAAGCTTGGCAGATCAATGAAGTCTGGTTGTCCTCTTTATGCTACTGCCATTGACGAGACGAAACTGACGTCATGAAAAAACAAATGACGTCACGAAAAACCACAAGATGTCACGAGGAAAGCAAATGTTGTTGTCCGACTGAAATAGATAAATGTCTTCCTTTTAGTTTAATGTAAAAGAAAACTATTGAGATCGTTATATGTCTGTCCGCCCTCAGATCTTAAAAACTACTGAGGCTAGAGGACTGCAAATTGGTATGTTCATCATCCACCCTCCAGTGATCTAACATACCAAATTGTAGCCCTCTAGCCTTGGTAGTTTTTATTTTATTCAAGGTTAAAACTAGCAATGATCGTGGCCTGGCACCGCTATAAGTGCCAGCAAGACAAGCCACCACCGGGCCATGGCTGAAAGATTCATGGTCCGCGGCTGAGAATTTCATACAACATTATACGCTGCACAGAAAACTCGGTTGCGCCAAAGAAACTTGGGCGCATTTTTTACTTGTTGATTTTTGCTTGATGCATTCTGCTCTTTGTTGCTAAGCTATCTTCAAAGAACTGATACGAAGTGGTAGAAATTCAACATGTTTTTACAGCAGCAAGACAGTACATTTGAACGTACGTAATAGTATATATATGTTGAATTTCTACCAGTTTGTTTCTGTCCTTTAAAGATGGCTTAGCAATAAAAAGCTGACACAGGTCAGGATTTACAAAAGTTTCTCATTTTTTCCACCGGTGTTTGATATATAAAAATCACGTATCATATATATGTATATATATATGTGTGTATATATATATATATATATATATATATATATATATATATATATATATACTGTGTATATACCCATACATCTATATATATATACATATGTATATATATAATTATTGTATGTATGTATGTATATATATATATATATATATATATATATATATATATATATATATATATATATATATATATATATATATATATATTGTAAAAGGCCCAAATATGCCTCGTTTGCAATTGGAAAAAGAATGTAAATCAGTCCGCTTATATCATAGGTTCAAGGGTTCCGAGACAGAGAAATAGTTACGTATGTACGTAAAGGTTCGCATGACATTTAAATTGACAAGAGTCCCTTACCCGCGTGAACTGCAGTGTCGAAAGCACGTACATTTGATACCTATGGAGTTCTGAAGACATAAGTCATTTTAGGTGTGGTATATAAGGATCGAAGGAGTTGCGATTTACAGTTCTAAAACACCCCGTCAGTGCATCTCACGTGGTTAATTGTAGGCATTACTCAAAAGTTCTTTGCAGTGCAACTGCGAGGTTTTCCTCCTGTTACACCTTTCAAACCTTTTTACGGTCAATTTCTCTTTCAACGCTGAATGACCTCAGAGGTCCCAGCCCTTGGCTTTTGGCCTAAATGTTATATTCCATTCCAGTTCTAAAACAGGGACAGATGTTAAGCTGTGAGTCATAGGGATAGAAGAAAAAAAAGTTGAGAATTTGGGGACCCATGTAGGCATAGCTCAAAGGTATGCGGAGAAAAAGACGGTATTTGATATTTATACTCTCCATAGGGGGTTAGCGCCATCAGTGCACCCCATGTGGTGCACTGTAGGCATTACTTAAGGTTCTTTGCAGCATGCCTTCGGCCCCTAGCTGCAACCCCTTTTGATCCTTTTACTGTACCCCCTTTCATATTCTCTTTCTTCCATCTCACTTTCCACCCTCTTCTAACAACTGATTCATAGTGCAACTGCGAGGTTTCCTCCTGTTACACCTTTCAAACTTTTATTGTCAGTTTCCGTTTCAGCGCGGATTAACCTCATTGGTCCCAGTGCTTGGCTTTTGACATATATTCTGTATTGGTATTTATACTGATATGAGTGGGTCTGCTGAGATTTAGAAGTACTGGAGGTACAGGAATTTAGAATACATTATATATATATATATATATATATATATATATATATATATATATATATATATATATATATATATATATATATATATATATATATATATATATATATATATATATATATATATATATAAATTTCTAAATGTAGATATTCGGAAGAACTTGTTTGATAATTGAAATTAGACTTCCATTTTCTTTCTAGAAATTCTGGTAAAGATATTTTAAAGTAAATAAATTTTGAGATTCTAAAAAAGTTAATTTTAGTCTTCAAATGTTAACATTTCTCGGTCTTTCATTAATGGCTGAAAATTTCTCCAGAATGGTAGAACAACTTGTTATCAGTCAACAGAAAAAGAAATTTAATGTTAAAAAATAGTAAATACACAGCCCGAATTTATCGAAATTATCTTCATGCGTCCCTACAAAATAAGGTTGAAACAAAGGAGCATCTTTTATGCAGACGGAAAGCTTCATGAAGAACGGTAGTCGACAGAAACAGCCTACGAATAGAAAAAAAATATGAAATTATATCTGAAATCGAAAATAAAGCTGATCTAAATAATAATTGAGATATTTTATGGCTTCTGGCACCACAATGGGAAAAATAGAGAAAAAAAAGTAAAAAAAAAAAAAAAAAAAAAAAGCGCCCAAGTTTCTTAGGCGCAATCGAGTTTTCTGTGCAGCGTATAATCAAGGCCACCGAAAATGGATCTATTTTTCGGTGGTCTTGGTATAACGCTGTATGAGCCGCGGCCCATGAAACTTTAACCACGGCCCGGTGGTGGCCTGTCCTATATCGTTGCCAGATGCACGATTATGGCTAACTTTAACCTTAAATTGATTAAAAACTACTTAGGCTAGAGGGCTGCAATTTAGTTTGTTTGACGACTGGTGGGTGGATGATCAACATACCAATTTGTAGCCCTCTAGCCTCAGTAGTTTTTAAGATCTGAGGGCGGACAGAAAAAGTGCGGACAGAAAAAAGGTGCGGACAGAAAAAGTGCAGACAGAAAAAGCGCGGACAGAAAAAAGTGCGGACAGAAAAAGTGCGGACAGACAGACAAAGCCAGTGTAACCGGTTCAAATGACTCCCCGTTTCAGAAGACCCCCAGTCAACTCAAACTAGGTTCAGTCTACTCCCCGTCACTGTAGTTTCAAACGACTCCCCGCTAGTTTGAAATGACTCCTCAGTAGTTTTAAATTGCTCTGCCGTCGAATGAACCTCTGCACCTTGGAAAAGTGAATATTCACGGCAAAATGGATCGCAAAATTATAACCTGCAACACTTCGCAAAACATTGCATTGCGTAGCTAAATAAACCATGGCAACATACGTACACACATGTTATAACCTAAGCTATGGCGTAGTATGCCGTAAAACATACTTAACTATAATATTCATGATCATTACGGAAGATTATAAATGGTATGTTCTTATCTCAGAATAATTTGCCACGTATCATTTGCATATTCAATTGCAGAGACAGAGGATTCCGTAGGAGGCAATTTCAGCCCACTGCACAACCATAATCACCCGCATTAATGATGAAGGTTCGGCTTTCAGGATCCGAGAGCCGGGCTGAATCGCTCACATATCGTCTGGGCGCCGAAAGGCAAGGTATCATCGAATATCATGGAACTCATTCAGCTACAGTTGAATATTTAGACGCGTTTTTCCTTTTTGCAGTTTTCTGTAAAAGAAAACTATTGTGCCGGCTTTGTCTGTCCGTCCGCATTTTTTATGTCGGCCCTCAGATCGTGAAAACTACTAAGACTAGAGGGCTGCAAATTGGTAGGTTGAACATCCACCCTTCAGTCATCAAACATTTACAAATTGCAGCCCTCTAGCCTCAGTACTTTTTATTTGATTTAAGGTTAAAGTTAGCCATACTCGTGCTTCTGGCAACGGTATAGGATATACCACCATCGGGCCGTGGTTAAAGTTTCGTGGGCCGCGGCTCATACAGCATTATACCGAGACCACCGAAAGATAGATCTATTTTCGGTGGCCTTGATTATGCGCTGTAGCGGCTGTACAGAAAACGCGATTGCGCCGAAGAAACTTCGACACATTTTTTACTTGTTTTGTATTGTTTTCTGCATTTTTCACATTCTAGTGGCAGCACTCACTCACTCTTACTGCGGTGGCTCTCGGGCCTCTTGGTTACCCGTGGCCGCTTGCACCAGGATTACTAGAGCACACCAGGCCTCTCCACGTTCCCCTGTTGAGAGCTGCATCTCTCCAATTATTCTCAGGATCCTCCAGTCCCAATTCTCATACATCTCTTAACACATCATCTTTCCATCTCATCCCCGGTCTCCCTACTTGTCTTCTCCCTTCTATTGATCCTTCCATTACCATTTTCCCGTAGAGGGGTGGTCTATCTATCTATCTATCTATCTACATACTCCGTAAGGGGGTAGTGCCGTCGGTGCACCTCACGCGGTGCACTGTAGGCATTACTAAAGGTTCATTGCAGCGTCCCTTTCGCCCTTAGCTGCAACCCCTTTCGTTCCTTTTACTGTACCTCCATTCATATTCTCGCTTTTCCAGCTTGCTATCCACCCTCTCCTAACAATTGTTTCATAGTGCAGCTGCGAGGTTTTCCTCTACACCTTTCAAACCTTTCGGCTCTCAATTTCCCTCTCAGCGCTGTATGACTTCATAGGTCCCAGCGCTCGGCCTTTGGCCTATATTCTATATTCCATTCCATTCCATTCCGTAACCAAATTGGGCATTCTGCCCTCTTCCATTCTAACCACATGTCCTGCCCAGTGTATCCTCTGCGATCTTATGTAGCGGTTGTCTGGTTAAATCTTTTATTTCTTCATTGTGTCTTCTTCTCCAAGCACCTTCATTTATATCGTAAATGAGAACTTTTGTTCTACGCAAAATGTTGTTTTCATAAACTAGTAGTCTCGGTTCTTGACGTTTAGTCAGCGTCGAGGTGTCACAACCATATATTATTGCTGGCCTGATAATATAGTGTTGTCAATTCTTAATTTGGTGGGTCTTGTGATGTGTCTCCCCTTTAAAAGATTCTAGCGGCAGCAGCCAAAACGTATCATTATATTACATAGCTCCGCTTCAGTTTTATTGTAATGAAAATGAAGCGTTGCACAAGTGTGTGCGTGTGAGTGTATGTGTGTATGCGGTATACATATGAATATCTAATCCCCTATGAATAGTGTGTTAACAGCAGAGCCAGCCTTCGTTTATGTAATTTGCATACATTCATTTGCGTGAGCAGACAATCACAGCAACACAATTGTGCAGAAGGGTTAAAGGATGAGATAATACATTTAAAAAATGAATTAAAATAATTCAACAAACATTTAAATGCATGAAATGTATGCATGTTTAAGTGCCAGTAGGTCAGGAGAGTTTAGGTAACGATGCATAACAATCCAAAGTAGCGCTACAACAACCCTTGTGCACTGAAATTGACGGTAATGTAAGAGAGAGGCCTGAAACGGCCAGTCTTTACCCAAGTAAGGTCACTTGCCGTTTCAGAGCTCAAATCAAGGTTTCTTTATACTTTTTTATATAGAGAGAGACTAATAGTGAGTAAGGCCGGTGCCTTGCTGGACGACGGCAAGTCTAATAGTGGAGTTTATCACGCATAGACTGTGGTTGTTGCATACAGGAAAATTAATGTGTGGATATACATTACGTTTTGTTTTATAGTTCCGTGTGATTCATTTTGAGCTACATTAACACCAAGGTCCTTGAAATATACTCTACAGTATATTTGAAGGGAGGAGTTGCACGCATGTCTGTGTGTGTTAACAAAATATCCTGAGAATGGACGAACGGATTCGGATGACTCTGGAAACAAATTCCGGAAGTACGTCTCTCCATATGTATATGATGACTTGACAGCTTGTCACCATCGAACCTATCTCATCCGTTATAATGTCTACAATTTTTTCGATTTTTTCGTAATACCCTCGCCAAAAGTTTATGCTTTTTACCCATGTTGTTCCTCGTCTATATGAGACATATAACCTACGGCTATCACGAAGGAACTTCCGACATAACCCTTAAAAAGATTTACAATCGCAAATTTTATCACGAATTTTCCTCCATGAGAAAATATTATTCCAACTACAAATCCCGCCGAGAGAATTCCTCGGGAAGGGCTTACGTAACATGCAGTAAGTTTATGGATTACCCCTATCAGGTTGTCAATCTCGGTAATTAGGGAAATTTATATCTTGTTACATATGCAGACTTTTTTTCTAGATTTTATTGTTTTTTTTCTTGGTAATATCTGGTAATCATGGCTCTAGGCAGGTCTAACTTTTTCCCCTGTTAATGCTATTGAAATTTTTATCGGATTTTTATAGCTAATATCAGTTCGTTCTGAGATAATGTAAAGGTACTGATTATTGTGGTAGGGTGAACACGCTTATATGATAATGTTTAAATCATGGTGTAGCTTGTTTATATACAGACACGTTTGTTACAAGTATATGAAAGTTTATGTATATATTTATAATGTATACCCATATATATGTATATATATACATATGATATATATATATAATATATAATATATATATATATAAAATATACAATATATATAATATATTTTATATATATGTATATATACATATATATACACATATATATACTATATATTATGAAAATGAGAGTCAACGTCATAGTGTAGAATCTTATAGCAGTCGCGATTTATTACAAGGTTCCTCTAAATCTCTTCAGTCTGCAACTCAGGGTTATGTACCCTGTGAATCTATACAGATTCCTTGACATTTCCTACACGAGTAAGTCTTAATTTTCATTCCTCCCTTTCATCTCACTGATATTCATGATAATTAACTAAGCAAGGCATTTGTTTCCGCATAAAATACGCGCACAGTTACGTATTGTTGAAATGTGAACAGTTATGAGCTGAAGGTGTTGGCAACTGTAAAGAAGTAAAAAATGCGCCGAAGTTTCTTCGCCGCAATCGAGTTTTCTGTACAGCTGCTTAAGGCCACCTAAAATAGATCTACATCGTTACCTGAAACACGATTATGGCTAACTTTAACCTTAAATAAAATAAAAACTACTGAGGCTAGAGGGCTGCAATTTGGTATGTTTGATGATTGGACGGCGGATGATCAACATACCAATTTGCAGTCCTCTAGCCTCAGTGGTTTTTAAGATCTGAGGGCGGACAGAAAAAGTTTGGACAGAATAAAGTGCGGACGGACAGACAAAGCGGGCACAATAGTTCTCTTTTACAGAAAACTAAACGTAATCATTACGGCGCAATTTCCCTCTAAATCTGTTCCAAGAGCGCATGGTTTTTGTGGGCTAATTATGGAAAGTTAATCGAACTTCATAAAATTCCTTTTTTATGCCATTTTTTAACTGGAGTAAAATCCTAAGAATTGTAATTAGATTTAAGGAATTTTAACTTTTCGTAATACATTTTCCAGTTGACGAGATCGCCATAACTAAGCCAATTTTATTATTTAGAATAATTTGCCCATTAATCCTCTTATTTTCTTTAATTTGTCACACTTAGCGCACAAGACCGGCTCCTGTTCGGCCCCGGTCGTATCACTTTCGCCTAACTTGTCATAGCTTCCCACCTAGCTGTCTAACTTCTTTAACGTTGTCTTACTTAAATTTAAGAACGAATCTTTCGTCCGGAAACATTTAGAGTCGAGAAATGTGACTAAGTGGTCTGACTGAACTAATTATCTATAATAATAAAATCCGAGTGGATCCTGCTTGTCCGGCCCGGGAGGGGACGTGGTAGGTAGGGTAGACATGACACCTCCACCCTCCTCCTTCAGACCTGTTCGTCCACCCCGGGTGGGGGCTGGTTAGGTAGGGGATTGGGAGGGTAGGGGAGACATGACATATCCACTCTCCTGCCCCGTGCAGCGGAGCGCGCGCCATCAAGCTCGTAGTGATAATAATGTCCATTTGCCTTTCTTATTTAATGTCTTTTAATGTTATAGCGCCAGATAGCTTACAATCAATCAGTTCCTTATAGAATAGAATAGGATAGAATAGAATATACAACTGGGCCGAAGGCCGAGCGCTGGGACCAATGAAGTCATTCGGTGCTAAAACGAGAATTAAGAGTGAAAGTTTGAAAGTTGTAACAGGAGGAAAACCTCGCAGTTGCACTATTAAAGAATTGTTGGAAGAGGTTGGAAAGTAAGATGGAAGTACAGTAAAAGGAATGAAAGGAGTTGCAGCTAGGGGCCGAAGGCACGCTGCAAAGAACCTCCAGTAATGCTTACAGGACACCTACGCCCCGTAGGGGGTTAGAGCCGTCAGTGAACTTCATAGGGTGCACTGTAAGCATTACTAAAGGTTCTTTGCAGCGTCCCTTCGTCCCCTAGCTGCAACCCCTTTCGTTCCTTTTACTGTACCTCCATTCATATCTTTCTTCCATCTTGCTGTCCACCCTCTCCTAACAGTTATGTCAAAGTTACTGCGAGGTTTTCCTCCTGTTACACCTTTCAGACCTACCTACTCTCAATTTCCTTTCCAGCGCCGAATGACCTCATAGGTCCCAGTGCTTGGCCTTTGGCCTAAACTCCATATTCCACTACAGGGCACCTATGGGGACAATTCCTTATAGTGATAATATTGTCCAGATGCCTTATAATATAATTGCATGTAATGCTATGGCACCAGATAACTGACAATCAGTCAATTCTTTATAATATTTATGACGCCGTATAACAGACAGTCAATCAAGCAACATCCGAGAGTACTCCCACTTTCCAAAGTTAATCTGATGCTGTCAAAGTTAATGACAGCAAAGGAGGCTCCACTGTTATTTGATATACTCGCAATCCACAAACTCTGATGTATGTACTACAGATTGGGAGACGACCATTCATAATTACTGTCCTTGAATAACAAAGGATGATAAAAAGAAATGAGAGCGATTATCGCGTATTTGCGTGTTACGCTTCTCCAACAAAGAAGGGTCAGAGTAAGAAGGATGATTTTGGCGATACGGGTAAATGATAATAATATACTTTATAGCCCTCCCTCAATTATGTTATCTTGGCTATTATCTGTGGCGAGTGTGTGTGTGTGTGTGTGGGTGGGTGGGTCCCTGTGTTTGCTGCCCTTACTCTAGACGTCTTCTTAGTTGTACTGTTTCTCTCATTCCTTTTCTCTGTTGTCTGAATCATCTCGCGGCTTCTAAATGCGATCGCTTTTTAGTTTTCTGTAAGAGAAAACTATTGTGCCGGCTTTGCCTGTCCGTTCGCACTTTTTCTGTCCGCAATTTATTCTGTACTCATTCGCACTTTATTCTGTCTGCACTTTTTTCTGTCCGCCCTCAGATCTTAAAAACTAGTGAGGTTAGAGGGCTGCAAATTGGTATGTTGATTATCCACCCTCCAAATTGCAGTAGTTTTTAGTTTATTTAGGGTTAAAGTTAGCCTGGCTTAGCCATGATCGTGCTTCTGGCAACAATATAGGACAGGCCACCACAAGGCCGTTGTTAAAGTTTCGTGGGCCACGGCCCATACAGCAATATACAGAGACCACCGAAAGATAGATCTATTTTCGGTGGACTTGATTATACGCTGTAGCGGTTGTACAGAAAACTTGATTGCATGTTTTACTTGTTTTTTTGTTTGTTTTAATTGCCCAACTGCGTTTGAGGTTCGCTCGACTATCCTCTAAATTTAACATTTCATTTTCTTGCTCAAACTACAGCATCCCACAAAGCTCGTTGAGAAAATATACTTTATACCAGATATGTAAATTGCTTCTTGTCAGGTAAACAATTCGATCTTCCAGGTGACAAATGATATCTGTCTATCCGTTTACTTATTGTCCCTTGAAGTATTCGTCTGAATTTTTATTAACTGTATGAGTATGTGAGTTACCTGCTGGACCTTCGTGTCACTTATTTTTTCTTCCTTTCTAGTGTGTATGTGTTTCCGAACGATCGTCGAGTAATTATTTTAAACATTTTGAAGTAAACGGAAAGAACTATGGTCCATCACTATATTGTGACCGGAAATAATGAGTAAAAAGCCACAATAAAATCGGCTGAAGAGGACCGTTGTGCAAACAGTCGAAAGCTCCCCCCTCCCCTATTTTTTTTAACCCTTTTTGTATTTTGGAGAAATACTATCTCCCATTTACGTTTTTGTGGCTTTTTACTCATTAAACGGAAAGATCTTTAAGCGGCAGACATAGATCTTGATACTAACGTGAGAATAATGGAGTTGTCGCGTGGACATTATTAAGGATTTATAGAGTTAGCTGACAGCGAGTAGGAATTCTTGTCCATGGGTATGCAGACAAGAGAGTGACTAGTTTGTTGTAAAAGTCTCAGGGATGTTTCTTTCAATGACCAGGGTTTAGATAGAAGTCCGGGAAAGAGCTGAAGAAGTAGGGAGATGATTAGACTACTTGAGGAGTAAAAGAGGTTATGAACATAAGAAAGTAAAAGATGTTTCCAGATTCTAGTTTTGATGCATATTAAACAAGTAAAAAATGCGCCAAGGTTTCTTCGGTGCAATCAAATTTTCTGTACAGCCGCTACAGCATATAATCAAGGCCACCGAAAATAGATCTATCTTTCGTTGGTCTCAGAATAATGCTGTATGAGCCGCGGCCCATGAACCTCTCAGTCGGCCGTGGTGGCCTACGTTGTTACGTTGCCAGAAGCACGATTACTACTAACTTTAACCTTAAATAAAATATAAACTACTGAGGACAGAGGGCTGGAATTTGGTTTGATGACTGGAGGATGTTCAACATACCAATTTGCAGCCCTCTAGCCGCAGGAGTTTTTAAGATTTGAGGGCGGACAGGAAAAGTGCGGCCAGAAAAAGTGCGGACGGACAGACAAAACCGGCTCAATAGTTTTCTTTTCAGAAAACTAAAAAGAAGCTACAGAGACGCGAAAGAGTTAGAAAATGTAGGCCAGAGGAAGAGTTTGAAAATGTTAGCAGGAGGGAGTTTGGGAATGTTATCAAGAGAAAGTTTTGAAATATTAGCAGAAGGACATTTTTGGAGAGGTTTCCAAGAAGAGGAAGAGTGAAAGTATGCTATTTGTAGTTAGGTCATAAAAGTAAAAGGAAGGAAGTCAGGGCGGTGATCAGATGAATTTTAGGATAAGAGAAGTAAACGGCAATTAATTGATTTGCATATACCGGCATCAAAGCAACTAAGGTCATTTTGCACAGCTGTTTGAGAGTAAATGCGTCTGTAGATGGCAGGACGAAATAAGAGGTTCTAGTTTCTACAAGTTTTGGTGGAGAAGAATAATAGCCACGGATGCGAAATGTAGAACGCGCAAAATGATGGCTGGGGCAAGTATTATTCTTAATGGAAGCGAAACATGATTGATGGGACAGAAGTAAATGTAACGTGAATAATTGGCTGCGTGGTATACGAGTATGTCTAGCTGGAGAAGGTGAATGGTTGAATAATGTGGCGTTACCGTGTTGGGGCGGGGGATGGGTTAGTCTGGTTGCGGTAAACTGTAAGGATGGGCATGGTCTCGTAAGTTGATCGGCCATTAGAAAAATATTGAACAAAACTGGAGAAATGATTCACACTGTGGTTGCATAAATGTAAGAAATGAAGATCCTCTCTAAAGCAAACTGGTACAGAATAATGATTTCTAATGCTGTTCTTATAAATTTCATTCAACCCGTGCTCAATGCTCATACAAGGAAAGACACTAGGGAAAATAAGGGTCTTAATTACGGTAATTATTTCATTGTTATTTCCTATTCGTCTGCTCATCTAATTTAATAATTTGTTAAATTAATTCCACACTAACAAAAGGCTATATACAGGTTTATTGCAACTGAGAAATTAACTCATGAATTTTGACACTACTACTACTGTGCATTAAATTCTTCATGAGCTTTGGAGCGGTCTCTCTCTCTCTCTCTCTCTCTCTCTCCCTGTTTTAGCTCGTGTCCTGTGTGTGTGTGTGTGTGTGTGTGTGTGTGTGTGTTTTAGCTCATATTTTCCCATTTCTCTCTTTCTCTCTGTTTTAGCTCGTGTTTTCCAATCTCTCTCTCTCTCTCTCTCTCTCTCTCTCTCTCTCTCTCTCTCTCTCTCTCTCTCTCTCTCTCTCTCTCTGTGTTTTAGTTCGTATTTTCCCATTTCTCTCTCTCTCTCTCTCTCTCTCTCTCTCTCTCTCTCTCTCTCTCTCTCTCTGTTTTAGCTCGTGTTTTCCAACCTCTCTCTCTCTCTCTTAGTTCATATTTTCCCATTTCTCTCTGTTTTAGTTCGTGTTTTCCAATCTCTCTCTCTCTCTCTCTGTTTTAGCTCGTATTTTCCCATTTCTCTGTTTTAGCTCTCTCTCTCTCTCTCTCTCTCTCTCTCTCTCTCTCTCTCTCTCTCTCTCTCTCTCTCTTTTTTGCTCGTATTTTCCCATTTCTCTCTCTCTCTCTCTCTCTCTCTCTCTCTCTCTCTCTCTCTCTCATTTCTGATGACCAGCGTATTAAACTGTGAAACAGTGGAAAACAAAGGCAGTCACAAATGCTCCCAAGTAAGACCTTTAAGGAAGACAAGGAGCACTTACGTGGGTGGACGGGTGGAGCTACTCGGTACGGTTCAAGGGGGACACGTGGGTGGGTTTCCAAGAAGCCTGGGCGTTATCGAAAGACGGCGGCGGTGTACGTGCGCGCGTGCGTGCGTACGTACATGGCGTTACATGACGAATATACAATACCTCGCAGCGGACTTGCAAGGCACTCCGTCAAAGTATTGCACAACACGCCACTTACCGAGGCAAGGGCTTAAAGGATGTGTTATCTTTACCATATTATTTTGTTTTATTCCTTTTTTCTGTTATTATTATTATTATTATTATTATTATTATTATTATTATTATTATTATTATTATTATTATTATTTTGCTTCGCTTCTTGTCCTTTTTCTCTGAATAGCTACGTGGCGAATTGGAGCAGCATTTCTAAATTCGTTACGTTCAAAAGAATATTTTGGTAGAAAAAAAATTTTTTTTTTCTTCTTTACTTCTCACGTGTCCTTTTGCTTTGGATAATTACGTTGAGAATTAGAGCTGAATTTCTCAAGTGCTTACGTTCAGAGGAATAATTTAGTAAACAAAAAAAAAAAAACAAAAAAAGTGATATCCCAGCAAGTAACTTGCAAAATATAAGTGCATTCGCTCCTAAAACTTATTCAGTTTATAAAAGGTCTAAACATGGCTTAACTGCATACAGCTCTTATATAATTAAGTTACGAAACGCAGTTAATAAAGGGGCTAAACATGGCTCAACTACATATAGTAGTTATATAATTAAGTGACGGAACGTTATGCAGTTAAATAAAGGAGTAAACATGGCTTAAATGAATATAGCAATTCATTATGAATAATTGAATTAAAAGTGAAGCAGATTACTAATTCTGCAACTGACTGTACTTGACCTTCGTCTCCTATGATACAGTGACTCATAGTATCTTACACCATCTTACCACCAGTTCATAAATGTGAGTCAGATCAGAAGACAAAAAATCCTTGTAAGATTCATTGCACCAAATGTTCTTAATTAAGATATTGCGTGTTACCATTAGCCCAATCAAATTAGGATGAATTTCTAACAGATATTTTTTTTAATCTGGTTGCTTGTAAGGGGACAATAATTGAAGTCGTTCTACGATCATGTTTTTTTTTTTAGTCCTTTGTGACGCGTATGTGTATCACACTTGCATAATTTATGCAAATCCATGTTGTTAAATGGATGACCAGTTCTCGGAGTTTGACCTTGAGAGGTCGCACAAAGGGCAAGTGAGGGAACTGGTTTCTTTTTATTCATTTATTTTTCTTAGTTTTTTTTCTCTTTTTCCTTTTTCTGAATTAGCAACATTCATCCTCTTAGCAGGCGGCTGGCTGTAGTCTGCCCCACCCAAACGAATTTGTGTTGATAGGGATATGATAGACTCGAACCAGCTACCCTGAAACATGGGGGTGGGGGCGGGAGGTATACATTAAAGAGATGATGCGGGCAAGAAAGAAAATGTATATAGAGTAAAAGAGGAAAGATCGGAGTACCAATGTATTCTCTTTTCACGGCGAAGTTAGGGACCTTTTATTTATAAGAGAATTAAGGACATTTCCTATTGCCAATTAGGGCTTTTTATAGCTTTTAAGGTTCTTTTATTTGTTAAACTGGCTCTTTTTATGGAGAATTAAGGAACTTTTTTTTATGGCAAATCGAAGGTCATTTTGCCAATTCAAAGAGACTCGCTCAGATTCCTCCCTCCAACCAGTGAGTCTTCCTAATGTAAAGGACCGATGGTTTGTATATCGTGTAGGAATCAAAGACTTTTAATAATGCATCAAGGCCTTTTTATGTCGAATTAGAGGCCTTTTTCATGACAAGTTCTGGCCTTTTATTATCAATTAAAGGACTTACAATGGCTTATCAAAGAATTTTTTTACGGACTGTCAAGGGTAATTTTTTTATACTGACTGGTTTTTACACAGCCAAGCACGGACATTTTAAGTTGATAATAAGGGTTCTTTAAGGCCAATTAAGTGAATTTTAGGGATAGCCACAAGTCTCTATGACATTTTATGGACCTTTTCTATGTAGAAATAAGGACTCTTTACGTCCATTTAATGATTTCTTTATGGCCAAT
>NC_089750.1:65704706-65737206 GCF_040412425.1 Macrobrachium rosenbergii
ATTTGCAAAGAAGTCTTTTTTTTTTTTTAAAGTTAGTAAATAATTTCCTAAATTACAAAATACTCATAGTAGCATGAGTCTTAAATGGAGAAATAAATCCACAGTTATGTATGGGTACATATATTTAAAAATAAATCTCTACACAGAGCTTCCGGGGATGAGTTCAATTCCCCTTTTCAATCACCGATTGAAAAGGGGGAAACGAACAGATCCCCAAAAGCTCTCCGTAGAGATTCATTTTTAAATATGTGTTCTCTTACGTAACTGTGGATTTGTTCCTCTAATTTCCTAAATATTTAAAACTAAAGAATTTGCTTTTCCAAAGCCAGCAAACACCTTTCTAATTAATAGGCTTAAGAACTGATTCTTGCTAAACATCAGGAAAGACTTGTCGTATCCTGAGCCCGACGAACAACTAACTAAGAAAGCAGATTGACCTGTTGTGTACAATTAGACTTGTCTACCCTGAAGCAAGGAAATAATTTTTACAAAGCAAGTGAATAATGTTTAAGAAAGCACAAAGGGCTGTTAGCTTAGTCAACGAAGCGAGGACCCAATTTTCTGAGAAACATAAGCATACTTTGTAATGAGTATGTTACTGATACTAGTTTGTATAATTCTTTAACAAGAATCGCTTTCAGTCCCCCCGGTTTGTTGTGGTGTAAATAGTGGGTAATGGAATTAATGATCCCGAGAGGAGTAAGCTAATGAGACTCCAAATTATAGTAATTAATCAAGACGTAATAGCTCCTGCAATTTGTGAGTCACTGAATATTTTTAAATAGGTCTAGTCAATAGCCTAATTGGTAACTACCTCTCAACCCCTCTAGCGCAGGGAAATCGTACATCTGGACTAATCTTGTCATATACTGAGGACCGATTAACTTAATTCATACCATAAATTGACTAAACAGTCGATGTAGTTATCGCTGCGCGCATGCTCTTAAACGCATTTGAGCAAGGTTGTGAGTGTGTATTTGTGTTTTCGTGTTAGTCTCCAAAACTGCTGCACCTAGCCAGTTGCAAATTGGCCTCCTAATGCAACATTGCACGGGATATCTGCAGCTGTACTTTTCTCGTTGCAAGGTCACCACCTTCCCATGCTAAAATGCCAGTGTAATAATTTTTATAATTTTCCAATACTCAGGCTGTCAGTGACTCCGTGAAATTCTAAAGAAGGACCATGGCTGTAGAGTTTCAGAATTTCACATAAAAATTGGCATATGTACAAGAAGAAAGGTTCCAAAAAGCCACATGTGCCTGATCTCTTTTATCCTAGATTCTTGTACACTCGGAAACCACAATCTCCGACCCACCTAGGTCGTGCTCCGAGTTTATGAGCGGGGCCTTTCTGGACGGCGGGCAACGCCAACTATCACGGATTGAAACACACTCGAACACCTCTTGAACTCTTCCGGATTTTGCTTTGGGTGTTTTTTTTTTAATGATTTTGCTGCATATAATGCAAAGCAGGGACGTCATTTAGGGGGGGCGGGGGGGCCAACTGCCACGCCCCCAAGAATCAAGATCCCACCCCCCCCCAAGCCTGAACTTGTCCCCCTCACCCCACCAAGTCCCAAGAAGTAACAACAGCTGGTTTTCCATTATTCCTACCGAAATTCAAATGTGTCTTCACATTGAGTTATATCTATCTATCTATCTATCTATCTATCTATCTATCTATCTATCTATCTATTTTATGTGCTTCAAAAAGCACATAAAATAGCTCAAAATAAAAAAAAATCCAGGTAATTAGGCTCGCTTCGCTCGCCAAACCACCTTTGCCCCCCCCCCCATCAAGAATCTGAAATGACGCCCCTGATGCAAGGTAGTCTTGATATGATTATCTAGACAACACTGTGTTGAATTCTACAACCTGTATAATATCGAAACGAAGAAAAAATGCCGAAACTGCCGGGTTGTAGTTAAGAAAGGGGTGCGCACGACCTAGGTGGGTCGGAAATTGTGGTTTCCGAGTGTACAGCATTTATCTTTTGCCGATTTGTAAACCATTTTTAAAATGGGAGCTGTGACAGATCCTGTATATTTTCAAATAAACAACCCCTTCAATTTTAGGGGTGATAATGCCTTCGATTTAGGAGACAAGCAGAAAAATTCGTGGATTTCCTGGATAGTTTAACTCCTTCCTCTCCCGTTTCCGCACATTTGAAATATAAGTATTAAGTTAAAAAGTCATTTCAAATGAAGCAAAGCTTCTAAAATCCTGGAGGTCCTTTTGGATGAGAAGTCACAATCATCCTGATTGTGACTTCACACAGCAGTGTAACTACCATGTACATAATTCATTGCTTAGTTTAACCTTAGCACAGTGAGCTTTCATGGACTATATCTAGTGTTAGAGCCTCGTACGGGAATCGCTTGTAGATGAGCGTTGTTTGTGTGTAATATATATATATATATATATATATATATATATATATATATATATATATATATATATATACATGTAACATACGCTCCCGGGGTCTAAGCGATGTCAGGCAGGGCAGCCGATCGAGACTACGGTCTACCCCAAAGCCAAATCAAAAGTCCTTCAAAAGAAGGCATCGTGCTTACCCCATACAAAAATGGGAAAAAGCACGTTAAAAGAAGAAGATATATATATATATATATATATATATATATATATATATATATATATATATATATATATATATATATATATATATATATATATATATATATATATATATATATATATTATTGCGTATACAGTAGTTATTCGTATGCCATGAAATGCAGCAATGGTGGAGAAAGGTATGGGGCTAAAAACCCCATCCCAAAATAGTTGCTGAGAACCGGAGCATTATTCCAATCCGGAGCTAAACCCTCCAAGAGGAATACTGGATGGTAAAAGAAAATATGCACGCTGTTGG
This sequence comes from Macrobrachium rosenbergii, assembly GCF_040412425.1. Lineage (NCBI taxonomy): Eukaryota > Metazoa > Arthropoda > Malacostraca > Decapoda > Palaemonidae > Macrobrachium > Macrobrachium rosenbergii. The sequence continues at coordinate 65,707,604 of NC_089750.1, forward strand.
CCCAGCGTTCGACTCTCCGAGCGGCCAGTGAAGAATTAGAGGAATATATTTCTGGTGAGAGAGATTCATTTCTCGTCATAATGTGGTTCGGATTCCACAATAAGCTTTAGGTCCCGTTGCTAGGTAACCAGTTGGTTCTTAGCCACGTAAAATAAATCTAATCCTTCGGGCCAGACCTAGGAGAGCTGTCAACTAGCTCAGTGGTGTGGTTAAACTAAGATATACTTATAAGAAAATATACATGTATATATGTATATATATATTAATATACATATACGTACATACATATAAATAGGGAAAATAGCAAAAAAACAGAAACGTTCTGGTTTTTAAAAGACGCGCAAACGAAACAACACAAAAATAGCAATTTTGTGGTGACCAGGAAAAGGTTACTGAGGCTCAGATATTTCGTTTTAGGTTTCTGTGAAAAAAAAAAAAAAAAAAAACTATTGAGATGGTTTTGTCTGTCTGTCCGCACTTTTTTCTGTCCGCCCTTAGATATTAAAAACTACTGAGGCTAGATGGCTGCAAATTGGTATGCTGATCAACCACCCTCCAATCATGAAACATACCAAATTGCAGCCCTCTAGCCTCAGAAGTTTTTATTTTATTTAAGGTTAAAGTTAGCCATGATCGTGCTTCTGGCAACGATATAGGATAGGCCACCACAGGGCCGTGGTTGAAGTTTCATGGGCGGCGGCTCATACAGCATTATACCGAGACCACCTAAAGATAGATCTATTGTCGGTGGCCTTGATTATAAGCTGTAGCGGCTGTACGGAAAACGTTCAATTCCCCGGCCGGCTGATGAAGAGTTAGGGGAATTTAATTCTGGTGAAAGAAATTCATTTCTCGCTATAATGTGGTTCGGATTCCACAATAAGCTGTAGGTCCCGTTGCTAAGTAACCAATTGGTTCTTAGCCACTTAAAAATAAGTCTAATCCTTCGGGCCAACCCTAGGAGAGCTGTTAATCAGCTCAGTGGTCTGGTAAAATTAAGGTATACTTAACTTGTACGGAAAACTCGACTGAGCCGAAGAAACTTCGGCGCAGTTTTTACTTGTTTGTTACTGCAATTAGTAACGGTTGGACGAGGTCCCCTGGGGACATAAGCGACCAATTAAAGCTACAGCGGTTTTAATAGAATAATTTGTTTCCTCTTTCTGCTGAAGCGAATTGTGACTGCCTTGTTTTGCGAGAGTACTGTAGGTTTTATGGGTTCGTCTCTGACAAGAAACAAGTTGTCACGGACATATTATGCGAGGCGATTTTCAACATCAATAAACATGTGTAAAATGTAAACGTGCAATTATATACATCCCATAGGGGGATAGTGCCGTCAGTGCACCTCACGGGTGCACTGTAGGCATTACTAAAGGTTCTTTGCAGCGTCCCTTCGGCCCCTAGCTGCTACCCCTTTAATTTCTTTTACTATACCCCCAGTCATATTATCTTTCTTCCATCTTGCTACCCCGTCTCCTAACAATTATTTCAAAGTGCAACTGCGAGATTTTCATCCTGCTTCACCTTTTAAACCTACCTACTCTTAATTTTCTTTCCAGAGCTGAATGACCTCATAGGTCCCAGTGCTTGGCCTTTAGCGTAAACTCTTTATTCCATTCCAATTATATATAGGCTATACATGTACATATACGTATATATATATATATATATGTATGTATATACATATATATATATAATTATATATATATATATATATATATATATATATATATATATATATATATATATATATATATATATATACACTACCGCTTGCTTAGAGTCAATCGTTTCAGTTGCCAGAACGTAAGATATAGAATAATATTAAATGAAAAATACAAGAAAGGGATAAAAACATTATTTTAAAGAAATAGAGGTTTCGAAGATATAAGAAGGCACATAAAATATTTGCAGAATTGCTGAACAATAATAAGCTAACATTATACACGAAACAACTTTGAAAAGTCTCTTCCAAACTCGATCTGAGAGCCGTCTTCTTTATGTAGGCATTACTTAAGGTTCTTTGCAGCGTCGCTTCTGTCCTTAGCTGCTAGCTGCAACCCCTCGTTCCTATTACTGTACCTCCTTTCATATTCTCTTTCTTCTACCTTACTTTCCGCCCTCTCCTAACTATTGATTCATAGTGCAACTGGGAGGTTTTCCTCCTGTTACACCTTTCAGATCTATTACTGTCAATTTCCCTTTCAGCGCTGAATGACCTCATAGGTCCCAGTGCTTGGCCTCTGGCCTAAATTCTATGTTCAGTTCTTTAGTTGAACTGGGAACTGGAGGTCCAGGGCTGGTCTCCTAATCTCTTTCACAAACATCGACACATATAAGACAAGTACTCTTAATAACGCAAGGTCTGCTTAAGCTAAACCAACCAGCCAACTGGCTTATTAAAGTCAAAGAAACTGTTACGTTTCAAAGGCTCTTCATATTGCAGTGTGCGCAACGTGCAACTTGTAAAGTATTGCTATTTTCTTTTATATTGCTATGCAAACTTTTAAATAAATACCAAATTCATGTTTTCACGATGTAGCTGATGGTGTATGTATATATATATATATATATATATATATATATATATATATATATATATATATATATATATATTGTTACGTGTGAGGGTCTTGGTTGATCATGTATTATTCAATTTACGTAGTTTTCACGGCCCTGCAAACCAAGATTACACGTAACCTGCCACTTGAAGCCAAAAGTTAACCTCAAAGACAGTCGTTAATTAGCCAAAGGTCGCCAGTTAAGGGTTATTAACCTTAACAAAGAATATTTGAGATGAATTTGATTTTAAACAACGGTTCTTCCAAACATTCGGACGCGAGGCATACAAAAGCATCAAGATTTAACCTGATTTTGCTTACCTAAATCCTAGGTATTTTACTGGAATAACGGGGTTGAAGCTAACAATATAATAATGAGGCTTAATCTAGACTTCGTAAACACATATACCTAAGTGGTGGCTGAAGGAAGAAAACAAAGAAAGAGTTGGAAATACAGAAAAGAGGTTAAAAGAATGGACGAAGTTTCGAACAGCACACGGACTCTACCTTAATGACGAAGCGTTGGCGCATTTACAACGGACGTGCTGAAGTTTCGGTGTGTGTTTCTTGCTCCACCATTCACTAATAAAATAATAGACAAAGGCGGGGACAGGGCCACCTTCCAGACGTCTGCTCGAGGCGGCGGCTAGTTTCTCTCTCTGGTTCCCTGACCGGCGCTGGGTCAAAACAGGCCTACAGTCATGCCTTAGGCGTCTATGCTCTGTTAAAAACATTCGCCACGAGAGACAGGTAGAAAGGAAAAAGGACCTTAGGACCACCTATTTTTAAGGCTGATATGGGAATTTTCCTATAGGGGAAAAATGGCTAAATGCTACCTATCCTTTTCAACGGACGTTAAAGTTTGAACTGAAGACGCTCTAGCGTGGGACAAAGCAATTTCCCTGTCTTGATCAGGCTGATACTACTATCCCTAAATGTTCGAGGGCGAACAGCGTAAATATTTATAAAAGCTCCCCCTTTAAGAGGGCCTTCACTCCCTTTTCGGGCGTGAAGGTCTATACTAAGCAAGCTGTTAAGCCTCTCGTAGGTTACTCTCCTTCCCTGAGCAGATTAGTCCTGGTTAGCCTACCTAGCTACAGAACTACCTAACCCTAGATAGGATACGAGCTATTTTCACTACTTTACCTAATTCTAATAGTACTGGAAGGTGCTCCCGGTTATTATAGGCTACCTCCTACAATCAAGATGTGTTTTAGACCTAGCCTAGTGGTACATTCTATGATATTCCCTAGCCTAACCTATCCTAACCCGACCGTAGCACCAACATAAGAGTTAATATTCTAACTAAATTACAACATGGTTTATGTTTAATACAATTAAAATTTACTAGTTAATTCATGAGGGTTGCCTCATATGATAAATGGGTGCCTCACTGAGGTCTTAGGCCATGCGTGTCACGAGCATCGTGGCTCGTTTCACAATAGTTAAGATTACTGAAATTAGTTAGGCTACTTACATGATTACTGCGGCTCGGTGGTAAGTGGAAAGAACAAGGCTACTAAATTGATGTACCGTACTTTAAGGCGGCCTAGGCTAGGTACAAATAAAAGGAAGAGATCACACTGGCTACCTTCTCTGGGCAAGGGGCCAGGATCACTCTTAGATGTTAGGGCACTGTGCCGAGAGGGCACTAGTGCCAGGATGAGCTTTTATAGCCGCAACTACTGGGCTCTCTTCCGCCCCTTTCTTCTTCTTCTTCAGGTTCCTCCAAGGCCTATCAGTAGCTGGCCTAGCAGGTGATGAGAACACCGACTCGGGGACAGGCCAGAAGGGCTAGCGGGCGCGAAGTCAGGGGCAACTGCAAAAGCTGCGGGAGGACTCCCTACTCCAGCTGCTGCGACAACCGAGCAAGAGCGATCTCGACTTCTGCGTCCGAGGATGCCAGTTCCTGGTCTTCCAAGGAAGGGGTACCATTTCGATCCTCCAGGGTTCATCCCTGGAGTCAAATTTGCAAAAGAAGAATTTTGCAAAGAAGAAGTTTCGGGTGCTGGAGGCTCTCCAGTCGCGATGATCAACTGCATGGGGAATCCTAAATCTCCCGGAGGGGGATTCGCCTCATGATTTAGACCCGGCATAGGGGCCTTTTCCATTGGTAGCTCAACGTCCGTGGCGGACGGAGTCTGGCACTGCTCAGTGCTCGCAAGTGGCACTGGCAGCAGTTGAGGTCAGGCATGCCTGACAAGGGGTCCCGGAGGTGCAATACCTCTCGGACGACTTGGGTTTGGCTGCGGCAGAGATTCCTGCCCCAGCAAGAGATCGTAGCCTCTCCTAGAGTTTTGTTCGGGGGCGTCCGCTGGGCGTTGCGTGTTTGGGCAGCCCTCCCAATTTGTGGAGTGGTCTGCCCGCTTGCACGTCCTGCAGTGGTACTGCTCCTCCTGAATCTCTCTTCGCGGAGGGGGAGGACCTCTTGGTGGGCCAGCCCTTCGCAATTGGAGAGGGCTAGGCCTGGAATAGTTTGGGTTGTGCCCCTTCCGCGGACCACTTTGGTGGGCGGAAGGTGGAGGTTTGTCACTATTGAGAGTGTTAGATGGGGCCTCCGTGGAGGAGGTAACGCGGCTGCGGAGTGGCGTTGGTGACGGGCTTCCGCAGAGAAGATCCCGACCCAACAAGAAGACCACTCCAGGCCGAATTCCACCTACCACGCCAAGGCGGTGGGGTAGCGTACCCCAAGGCATCGTAACCTGGAGTTGGACCGTGGGAATGGTGATGGTGTGGCCCTCTATCCACTTCATTTCCCACCGCGTTTCTTCGTCAACCACAGCACCGGCTGGCACTTGGGCCCTGGCGATCAGGCTAATATCTGCCGCAGTGTCTACTGTGACCGGAAGGGTCACGGGCAGGCTAGTGCTCTGAAGAGGGGCCACCGAGATGAACTGGGTTTCCAGTCTCTCGGGGTAAAGGATCCGGTGCGGACCAGCAGCAGAAAATGAAGTGCTGATTAGGTTGACAAATTTGGTGGTGGGGACATGATGTGGACAGGCTGGAGATCCAACATTGTAGTGGCTAGCAGCCCCACAGGATTTGCACGGGCCTTTTGGATGGGCTCGGTGGCCTGCAGTAACTGTTGGAGGAGAGGGCTGAGTGGATGAATCGGGAGCGGAGTTCTGGCTGGTAGGGTTAGGCTGCTTATTAGTGCCGAGTTTGTATCGGCATTCAGCTTCAGCGTGGCCCCCCTTCTTGCAATAGTTGCACAGGGTCTTGCTAGGCAGTCCATTCTTTGGGCGAGTGGAGTTCGAGAGGTAGGCCGGAGGGATGATTCGCTTCTGAGAGGTGCTATGCGACTGATTGAAAGTTTCCCACGAATCAGCCATGCGACAAGCTTCCATAAGTGTGGAGGGCTGTTTATCGTTAAGATATACCGCAAGGGGCCCTGGCACACATTGGAAGAGGTCTTCTAGCATGGTCCGATTGAAGAGATCCTCAAACGTCGTGCAGGCCAAGGAGTCGAACCAGCGCGTACCGGACTGGGTTTTGTGACATGCCCATTCCGTCCAAGACCAGCCGACTTCCTTGGCAAGACCTCGGGACCGTTGTCTCCATTTTTCTGGGGTTATCTCGTAGGCCTTTGTAATGACTCTACGAACTTCTGCCATGTTACCTCTCTGGCTCTTCTCCAGTGAGCGAAGCGCTGCCTTGGCTTTTCCTCCATATGCTTGGCTAGTATTAAGGCTCTCTCCGTCTCCGTGGTGCTGTAGTTATCGAAAAGAGCCTCGATCTCCTCCAGCCATGCTTCTGGCTCGTCCTCAGTCCACTTGGGGACTAGGGAATTGATGCTCGAAATTGGAGCGTTTGATGCAGCAGGTGTAGGACTGGAGGCTTGATGGCTAGCCATAGCTTCTGCATTCTCCATTTTCGCTCTCTCAAGCTCGAGCTCCTTCTCCTTTAGGGCTAACTCAGTTTCCTTGCAGGCTAACTCATGCTGTCTCCTTCTTTCTTCTCTTTCCTCTTCATATTGCCTTTGCTCGGCTTCATACACCCTTCGTTCTTCTTCATACTTCCTCTGCTCGAGTCTTTCTTCCTTCTCCCGCTTGGCCAAGTCGTCCACTTGCTCCTTAACCCAGGTAGTAAGTTCCGAGCCGGTGAGACCTGCCGCCGTCCCCAGCCCCAGGAAAGTTTTATAATGCTCTGCTGCCATGGTTCTGGTGGGGAAGGGCGTCTAACCGGGTCGACTGGGCGTGCTTGGGCAGCGAGGAAGTGTCTCTTCAATGACGTGGCACCCTTTCAAAAGGTGGCACTGTAGTTTGGGTGTGCCGTGTACAGGTCACACTGGTGGCACTCAGTATCCCTAGGCACTGGTGCAGGTTAGGTTCCAGAAGAACTTTCTCTTCTGTGTTCCCTTTGTTTTCTTTAGTGGCAACTATGGTGCCAATGTGTTCCTAGGGACCCTCTACTGGAGTCCAACTAGGCTATATGGGAGGAAAGGCACTCTACACCCCTGCAGAGTGCAACAATCAGAATGAGAGAGAAAGGGAAGGTAAAAGAGAGAGAGAGAGAGAGAAAAAGTAAGCTATTCAAGTGATGACAGTGCTGCAAATTATTGGCACTGTGGAATAAAGTGAATTTGGGTTTTTTTTTTTTTTAAAGATCCTCGTGAGTGGCTGGTCCCAGTACCGGCCCCAGTGCTGGCCCCTTCTTTTTCAGAGGGTGAAAACTACTGTTTGCTTCGGTCTGGATAGCAGGCCTCACTCGTGACCGACAGTTTATCACTGTATCGTAATTACTCTTAACTTGTCCTCATCTATTGTGGGACAGAGGTGTTTCTTTTATTTGGTTTATTGTATTCGAATTAATTAGCCTAGTGTCGGCCGTTCTTTCTTTGAAGAGGGTCACGTACACTTAGGTTAGGAATGCTTACTTGAATGACGAGAGAGAGAGAGAGAGAGAGAGAGAGAGAGAGAGAGAGAGAGAGATTTTCAATCAGCGAATTTCTTGCTGCTTGAGAACATGTAAACAAAGATTTTATACATGCACAATGGCATGGATCTTAATAAAATGATATAGATGCGTCGTCTTGGCTTCCTTAGGGATTACTTTATTATCTTAATTTTCCTGGGAGCCGACGTCACAAAAGTTTATCGTAAAATTTTAAATTCTCTTTATATGATTTTTATAGCAGGTATCTGTATAAGAACTTGTTATTACTCCTAACTAAGGCCTATCTTTCCCTGCCTAAATTATCTTTTGGTTTTGTCTATCGAAGTCTGTCTAGCTAAGATATTGCGAGGTGGGTTCGCTACGAAAGGAAAAAAAAAAAAATATGACCCAAGAGTGGCTCGGGCAGAGTCTGGTCACAACAGCGGATGACAATAACAAGGTCTTAAGATGGCGGAAAAGTCCCGTTAGGCCTAAATTTCAAAACCTTGGGCGGCGCGACAACATCAAATGGCGGTTCTCTCACAAACAGTTCAAACAATTTCAAAACAACCGCGAACACGCGCGGAGGAATCAAGATGGCGGGTATTTCCTTTTAGCACCAAATTCAAAAAAACGCATAAAACAAATGCAGGTATCCAGATTTTACTTTAAATATACCAATCATGCATAGCGTTTTACGTTACGGATGGAAAACTAAATTACCAAACAACTTTGTCTTTTGTTATTGTATTCTCACCCGGACATTAAACAAAAGAATGAAAAGAGAAATGCTAGCCTGCCTGCGTAAATTTACGTTGTTGAACGGTACCTTTATTGTAAAATTACTATTTCAGTTCGTTTGCTACTTCACTGACATGGTTTTGAATGATTCCCGCTATATGCAAACAATAACGATCGGAATTGCCGACGCGATTTCTAAATTACTTTGTGTACATGAAACGGGCTCCAGCGATTCGGCCTTTGAATTCGTTACTTGAACGACGTGACTCCACGATCGAACACGGTAAAATGCCCTTTGTCTTAAACGTTATAAATTATGACGCTCTGCTCTCGAGTCGCACCCTTCCTACCTACAGCTAATTCTCACTACACTTGTTATTATAACTATTCTCTTTACTGCTTATTATTATGCCTCGTTCCTTGTTTGGAAGAATGAAATGGAGTTCGATATCTGACTTTTATTTTTTGGAATTAATGTAATTTAATTTCCTTTTCTCCAGATTCTTTCTCTAAAATGTACTTTAGATTCTACGCAAGGTCGCCAATGTTACGTGTGCAGGTCTTGGTTGATCATGTATTATTCAATTTACGTAGTTTTCACGGCCCTGCAAACCAAGATTACACGTAACCTGCCACTTGAAGCCAAAAGTTAACCTCAAAGACAGTCGTTAATTAGCCAAAGGTCGCCAGTTAAGGGTTATTAACCTTAACAAAGAATATTTGAGATGAATTTGATTTTAAACGCAACGGTTCTTCCAAACATTCGGACACGAGGCATACAAAAGCATCGAGATTTAACCTGATTTTGCTTACCCTAAATCCTAGGTATTTTACTGGAATAACGGGGTTGAAGCTAACAATATAATAATGAGGCTTAATCTAGACTTCGTAAACACATATACCCTAAGTGGTGGCTGAAGGAAGAAAACAAAGAAAGAGTTGGAAATACAGAAAAGAGGTTAAAAGAATGGACGAAGTTTCGAACAGCACACGGACTCTACCTTAATGACGAAGCGTTGGCGCGCATTTACAACGGACGTGCTGAAGTTCGGGTGTGTGTTTCTTGCTCCACCATTCACTAATAAAATAATAGACAAAGGCGGGGACAGGGCCACCTTCCAGACGTCTGCTCAAGACGGCGGCTAGTTTCTCTCTCTAGTTCCCTGACCGGCGCTGGGTCAAAACAGGCCTACAGTCATGCCTTAGGCGTCTATGCTCTGTTAAAAACATTCGCCACGAGAGACAGGTAGAAAGGAAAAAGGACCTTAGGACCACCTATTTTTAAGGCTGATATGGGAATTTTCCTATAGGGGAAAAATGGCTAAATGCTACCTATCCTTTTCAACGGACGTTAAAGTTTGAACTGAAGACGCTCTAGCGTGGGGCAAAGCAATTTCCTGTCTTGATCAGGCTGATACTACTATCCTAAATGTTCGAGGGCGAACAGCGTAAATATTTATAAAAATATATATATATATATATATATATATATATATATATATACACACATATAACAAATGTTAAACAAGATCGATTAAGGACCTTTCAAAAAAGCGTGAAAACATATCATTAAAAAAATTTTACCCTCTCATTAGAAAATTTTTGTTATCGTTGGACTGCATTCCACCTATCACCTATATTGTAAAATTATATATATATATAGATATATAGATATATATATATATATATATATATATATATATATATATATATATATATTTTAAAGAAATAGTACAGACTACAGAATGGTAATCAGTAGTATTATGTATGACGTGGATGTGTGTGTATATATATATTATATATATATATATATATATATATATATATATATATATATATATATATATATATATATATATATATATATATATATATATATATATATATATATATATTATGTATATCACATAACATACCATGCTGGTAATCAGTAGTATTTCTTTATATACCAGTATATATAAAGATATATATATATATATATATATATATATATATATATATATATATGTATTGATATATATACACATATACATATACATATACATATACATATACATATTATGTAACAAATATAAATCACAGGTGCTAGGTTGAATGTATTCCAACGATAACAAAAACTGCTCTAACGAGATGATAAATTTTTTTAATGACTTGTTCTCACGCTCTCGTAAGGTCATTAATCGATCTTGTTCAGTATTAATGATCACAAAGATCACTCCTTCATTATTCTCTTTCTTTCTTGGAAAGACCGCATACGAAATTTATATATGGCAATTGTTGTATGATGTTTTTAGTTTTCTGAAAAGAAAACTATAGTACCGGTTTTGTCTGTCCGTCCACACTTTTTTCTGTCCGCCCTCAGGTCATAAAAGCTACTGAGGCTAGAGGGCTGCAAATTGTTATGTTGATCATCCACTCTCCAATCATCAAATATACCAAATTGCAGCCCTCTAGCTTTAGTAGTTTTTTTTTTATTTAAGGTTAAAGTTAGCAAAATTCGTGCTTCTGGCAACGCAACAACAACAGGCCACCACGGCCGGCTGAGAGTTTCATGGGCCGCGGCCCTTACAGCATTATACCGAGACCACTTAAAGATAAATCTATTTTCGGTGGCCTTGATTATGCGCTGTACAGAAAACTCGATTGCGCCGAAGAAACTTCGGCGCATTCTTTACTTGTTATAACGATAAACAACTACATTCGGAATACAGGACATCATATTTATTTTACATATGGATATTGATGGCTGTTAACGCGTACTTGAGAGTCGATGGTCTAATTCAGTACTTCTCTTGAATATTTTCTTATGAAAATATTTAAGAGAATTTAGGATTATTTAAAGAGACGAGTTTCGTATAATGGTTCTTAGCTCATATCTCTTATTATGTTTAGGCGTAACATGGCTGTCGAATAAAACGCAGTAGTGGGAACAGAGTCAAGTTTCAAAGAGTCTTGGCTTCTTAAAAAGTTCATACTCGAGCCGCGGAAAACGTGCTGTAGATTGCAGAGTGACTGCACTGATAATAATAATAATAATAATAATAATAATAATAATAATAATAATAATAATAATAATGGAGAAACAAATCCACAGTTATGTATATTTACATATATTTAAAGATAAATCTGTACAGATTCCCGAAAGCTATCTGTACAGATTTATCTTTAAATATATGTACAATCACTCAAAAAAGTTTTGCAACATACTTCAAAACTTTTCGGACAACAGCTTATAATAGCGACATCTGGCGCTATTTGGCAACTCAGTTGTAACCGCATGAAACAACTGAGCACTAGTGGTGGGTCCGAGAAATTACCTGCAGTTTCCTTAAACAGGGCTTTTTGATATTGCTTACTGTTGTCATATTTTACTTAATTAAAGGATGTTACTATAACACTTCAGAGGTCATTGCTGTTCTTATGTTTTAATATTTTCATCTCCAACTGCCATCACTATCGTTGTTTTATCTCCTTCATATGTGTGACCTTTGTAGACATAGGCCTACGACTGTTACAAGTTAAACTATTAGTCTTATTAACATCAACAAATACGACTTTTGTAAAGATTTGCTTCACATTATTATTAATTAAATTTCTGAATGACTAATCCTATGTATATTGTGAACTAGTGAAACTTAATATTAAATATACTGAACTAGACTAACATATTTCACGTCTATTTTTGTAATACATAGAATATAAACGCACACACATACATACATACATACACACACACACACACACACACACACACACATATATATATATATATATATATATATATATATATATATATATATATAATGCCGTTATCATGTGTAATTTCTCATTTCTTTCATTGCTACTTAGGCCTATCATTTTGATGCCTCTTATGAAGTTAACTGAATATATGACGCCTATTTTTGTATTTCTTATTATCTAAGTTTGTAAAGAATTAAAATTAGCTAGAAGTTCGACATTAATTTAATTAATGCTAAATGCCAGTATGCAAGCAGTGAAGAAGACTACCATGTTCATCAGTGGAGAATGTCTCCTCATCGCAAAAGATGACTCGTACAGAAATCATCGGCCACTGCATTTATATTATAACGCAAACCCTAGCCTCTATTCTTTGTTTCGCTGATATGAAGTGTTTCTTGGCAGGAGTATGATGAAATAATATCTTGGTCTCATATACCCTGTTACGGATGGTTTGAGCAGCAACTTGAAGGGAGAGCGTAATGTTCTCTCTTTATAGCAACATCGGTTGTCAGGGGGGAGTTAGGTGGAGCTCCTTCAGTGATCATCCGATGATCCTTAACAGTAGTTTTTACAATGAATTTATCATGTTTCCTCGTTCTCTCTGTTGTTGTATCCCTCTATACATGGTTTTTTTATTTACGCTAAGCTGCCGAGCAATATCTACGATAGAAACATTAGTCTTATCAAGCGAATGATTGTGGTGCGGATGAGTCTCTTGCCCAACTTACCGGTGCAAGTGACGTGACAGTTTAGTTTAACTTTCCTGCCCGAATGTGGAGTCACACGATAACATACGACGTTATGAGATTTTTTGTTTTTTGTTTCTGACAACGATAATGGTTGAATTCTTTCTTTATTTATTTATATATAATTTCATTGATGATTATTCAATATTATTTTATTAGTTCAATAAGCTTTTATCTGGATTCGAAATATAGTTTCTTCTTTGACTCTTTTGCCCGATCATCTGAAGTGAAATTTTTCAAAATGTTTCGTCATTTTTCGTAATATGAATTTTTCACTCACCATTCTTTTTTATATTGTTAACCGTATGATTAATAACCAAAATCGAATAAGAAAATTATATTTCCTTGTAAATATCAAAAGAAAAAATTACTGTTAGGTGAACGAAAACTTCTGGAACATGTTGCAAAACATTTTTGAGTGACTGTACATATACTGTACATAACTGTGGATTTGTTTCTCCGTTTGAAGACTCATACTACTATGAGTATTTTTAATAATAATAATAATAATAATAATAATAATAATAATAATAATAATAATAATAATAATAATAATAATAATGGTGAAGAAATCCATAGTAGTGTAAATGTAAATATATATTAGAAATATAATATATATATATATATAATATATATATATATATATATATATATATATATATATATATATATATATATATATATATATATATATATATACACATACATATACAAAGGGAGCTTTCGAGGACCTACTCAAAGCTCTTGTTTGTAAATATGTTTATATTTATACCACTGTGGATTTCTTCACCATATATATATATATATATATATATATATATATATATATATATATATATATATATATATATATACATATACAAAGGGAGCTTTCGAGGACCTACTCAAAGCTCTCGTTTGTAAATATGTTTATATTTATACCACTGTGGATTTCTTCACCATTTTAGTAACTCACGGTATGAGATTTGTTTGAATAATAATAATAATAATAATAATAATAATAATAATAATATTATTATTATTATTATTATTATTATTAGTAGTAGTAGTAGTAGTAGTAGTAGTAGTAGTAGTAGTAGTAGTAGTAGTAGCATTTACGGTCTTTCATACGTAACAAGCTTAAAGTGCCATAATATTTGCTTGCTCATCTCAGTAACATTTCTCAGAATCTAATGCCTACATGCGAAAATAAAACTCTCTTGAAAAAAAATCGTAGCGTCAGGACCAGGAAGTAAAAACTGATGAAGTGCACACCCTTACGATCATTGGCACTTAACGGTTAGGATCTAATCGTAGATATGCCCGATGTATTCCAGCATACCCCGTAGGGGTTAGTGCCGTCAGTGCACCTCACGTGGTACAGTGTAGGCATTATGTAAGGGTCTTTGCAGCAACCTCTTTCATTCCTTTTACTGTACCTCCGCTCATAATCTCTTCCTTTTATCGGACTTTCCACCCTCTCTAACTATTTATTTCAAAGTGCAACTGCGAGGTTTTCCTCCTGGTACATCTTTCAAGCCTTTTTATTGTCGATTTCCCTTTCAGCGCTGAGTGACCTCATAGATCCGAGCGTTTTGACTTTGGCCTAAATTCTATATTCTATTCTCGATTCCAGTATGATTCTATATACTTATCGTGTTTGTACTGACCAAGGCGAACTCTCTGATCAAGAAAAACTCGTGATTTAAGAATCCGGCCGACCTAACGCTTTACCACTTTACTGAAATAAATGATGGCGTATAGATCTTGATGTCCCGGTTCAGCGGCGATAGGATTTTATCTAAAATCGTTACCTCTTCGGGAATCTTTCGGAGTCAGTGGAACTCCATAAATCGAATATACTCTTATCACTTCCCTTATTATATATACTGCATGATTGTGCAGAGTAATTTTGGGTATTTGATGGTTAAACAATAGCCTTAGTCATCGAGGTGAAATCAGTGTGACCCCATTTAAGTTCCAGGATCCTTCAGTGATAGCAAATGAGCCCTATTTTTTTTTTTTTTAGGATTACTCAAGGGGAATTATAACTATATATATATATATATATATATATATATATATATATATATATATATATATATATATATATAACCAATAGGTTCTAGGGAAAATTCATGTTAGAGGGTGTCTGCACTACAGCAAAACATGTCTTAAAAACACGTTAGCACCTTATCCCATACATTATTATTATTATTATTATTATTATTATTATTATTATTATTATTATTATTATTATTATTATATTATTATTATTATTATTATTATTATTATTATTATTATTATTATTATTATTATATTATTATTATTATTCAGAAAATAAAAACATCTTCACACTGGACAAGCCTGTAGGGGCCACTGACTTGAAATTCAAACTTCCAAAGAATATGGTGTTCATTTGAAAGAAGTTACAGAAGATAATGGGAAATACGTATCAAACAGACTGGAAACAAGTCAACAAGCATAAGTGAGAACGATCTTTGGGAAACACTGGATAACCGTATGATGCTCTGGTTAGGACAACAACAGGCCGTTGACTTGCATACAACTTGTGTGTGATGTGTCGGTGCTAATTTTCCGACGTGTGTTTACTACATGTTTTCTTTACTGTGAACGCACCCTTAAGCATACTTCTACGCCAGAAAGACCTGTACGCAGATTTGATTTCCAACATATAGGTGTGAATGAGTCGCGCCAAAAGACTACAGTCTTCAGTTCTTGAGCGCAGCAACTTCCTCTATGGATTTCAGGATGTTAAATTATTCTGCACCAAGAATGCTATGCATGTGGTCTTAGGTCAGCCACACTGACTGGTTTGCCAACAGAGGTGCCCCAATAATCGACAATCAATGGCGAGTCTTCTTTGTACATAGAGTACATGTATGTACAAGTCATCACAGTGAATCAGGGGTGTTTGAACCCTGGTTTCCGGATGCAGGGGTTGCATTACATCAGCAGCAGTCATTATGATTTGCGCCCTTAGCGTGCTAAGACTTCCGACAAAATTTAAGTGGTCTTGGTCTCTCACATCTCATTTTAATAGCAATGTGTTCTTTAGATTGCTGAAATCAGTAAATCAGTCAGTCTTAACTTTCTGAGTATCTGGAGGTGGCATGCTTCTGAGAAGCAGTAGGGTTTGTGTGCTTGTTATGATCAGAATGTCAATGGAACATCAAGTTTTATGGCGAACTGTTATCATTTTCCTTTGGAATAAACAGCCATTGTGGCAGTATTCGGTAAATGGTAGCAAATTGCCTTCAGAAAGGTCTTGTGGCAAAATTAAATAGATCATTTGCTTGCCATACCTCAAGAAATGGTGATGTTTCGTCCAAAACACACACACACACACACATATATATATATATATATATATATATATGTATATATATATATATATATATATATATATATATATATATATATATATATATATATATATATATATATGAATGAATTTTATCACATCACCGTGATTCATATGCAGGCATTAAACTTCAAATGCCCTTTAATATCCAATTCGCTCTACCTCGGAAATAATATATTTTCATATATGTTACCCGAAGGGGAATTTTTTAGTTGATACTAAGTTCGTCGTCTCGTGGGTTCGAACCACGGAAGAACAAGAACTCAGGACTACAGTGACGCTTTAAACCACAAGGCCGTCAAGGGAGGGTAACATATATGAAAATATATTATTTCCCAGGTAGAGCGAATTGGATATTAAAGGACATTTGTAGCTTAATGCTTGTGTGTGTGTATATATACAGTATATATATATATATATATATATATATATATGTGTGTGTGTGTGTGTGTGTGTGTGTGTATGTATATATATTAGTAAAACACTTGAAATAAAAGAAAACGAATAGCTGATGAAGCATCGTTTTGTACGAGAGTAATTGTATTGAAATCAGAAAAGAGGTTTTGTTCATTGCCATAAATTCATCAGTGCGTTAGTGCATTTTCCTGGTAACCTATTTCTTTTGCAGTGTTTGAAGGACATTTTTAATTATGTGATCTGCGGTTTTCTTATTTGGGAACCGAATACTAAATCGTTGGCGTGAAAGTATTGTCCTTAGAATTTGAGTGAAGGTTATATCAAAGCCATTATTATTTCCACTCTCATAGATACAATGCTTGACAGTTTTATGTTTTATTATTCCCTTAATCATTTCAGTTTAATTTATTCCTAATATTTAAAGTTTATATGGTTTGGTATTGCCTTGATTCTTTGGATGTTAATGTAATTCTCATGCATTATACCCTAAGGAGTGTTTCAATAATGGTTTTATCAATATTATTTTATATATAGTGCCTATATATTTGTATGAATATATACAGTATGTGTATATATATATTGATAAAGCTAATATATATATATATATATATATATATATATATATATATATATATATATATATATATATATATATATATTTATATATATATGTATATATACATATCTTTATACACACAATAAGGGAGAGAGTCAACATCAACTCGAGTGTCATCAATATTCAGTGGCAGCTTCGAGCAGTCATAACATGACCGGGCTTTCCCAAAAATCACTTCTGTAACGATGTCCGTCCTTGAGAATCCTCGAAGCCCGATAACATCATTATTGATATTTTACCGGATAAATATCGTGAATAATGAATTTCCTAGTCGATACGGTCGTTGTGCCATTAGTACCAGAGATGAATGGATTGGATCACGGGTCTCGATTTCAGATAAGGGAAGAAGAGGAAGACTGCGTATCCAGTAGATCATTTCGTATAGGCGGATTCTATTGAGTGTCTGGATCATATATTTTGGAACTGTAAATACGGTACTTGAAATTCCAAATTCATCGTGTGCCTGCTTTTACGATCTTTTGGGTTGCCTTCCGTTTTCTGTTGTGGTGCCGTAATGCCTTTAAGATCATTGGAATGCCTTCCATTTTCTGCTATGTTGCTACCGTAATGATTCTAAGATCATTGGACTGACTTACATTTTCTGCCATGTTGCTACCATAATGCTTCTAAGAGCATTGGACTGAATTCCATTTTCTGCTATGTTGCTACTGTAATGCTCCTTAGATCTTTGGACTGCCTTCCATTTCCTGCTAAGTTGCTACTGTAATGCTCCTAAGATCTTTGGACTGCCCTCCATTTCCTGCTATGTTGCTATTGTAATGCTCCTTAGACCTTTGGACTGCCTTCCATTTCCTGCTATGTTGCCATTGTAATGCTCCTTAGATCTTTGGACTGCCTTTCATTTCCTGCGATGTTGTTACTGTGATGCTTTTAAAAACTTTGGGCTGCCTTCCATTTCCTGCTATGTTGCTATTGTAATGCTCCTTAGATCTTTGGACTGCCTTCCATTTCTTGCTATGTTGCTACTGTAATGCTCCTAAGAACTTTGGGCTGCCTTCCATTTCCTGCTATGTTGCTATTGTAATGCTCCTTAGATCTTTGGACTGCCTCCCATTTCTTGCTACATTGCTACTGTAATGCTCCTAAGAACTTTGGACTGCCTTCCATTTCCTGCCATGTTGGTATTGTAATGTTCCTTAGATCTTTTTACTGCCTTCCATTTCCTGCTTTGTTGCTATTGTAAAGCTCCTTAGATCTTTTGACTGCCTTCCATTTCCTGCTATGTTGCTACTATAATGCTCCTAAGAACTTTGGGCTGCCTTCCATTTCCTGCTATGTTGCTATTGTAATGCTCCTTAGATCTTTGGACTGCCTCCCATTTCTTGCTACATTGCTACTGTAATGCTCCTAAGAACTTTAGACTGCCTTCCATTTCCTGCTATGTTGGTATTGTAATGCTCCTTAGATCTTTTTACTGCCTTCCATTTCCTGCTATGTTGCTATTGTAAAGCTCCTTAGATCTTTTGACTGCCTTCCATTTCCTGCTATGTTGCTACTATAATGCTCCTAAGAACTTTGGGCTGCCTTCCATTTCCTGCTATGTTGCTATTGCAATGCTCCTTAGATCTTTTGACTGCCTTCCGTTTTCTGCTATGTTGCTACTGTAATGTTCCTAAGAACTTTGGACTGCCTTCCATTTCCTGCTATGTTGCTATTGTAATGATCTTTAGATCTTTGGACTCCCTTCCATATCCTGCTATGTTGCTATTGCAATGCTCCTTAGATCTTTGGACTGCCTTCCATTTCCTGCTGTGTTGCTATTGTAGGCTAATGCTCCCTAGGTCTTTGGACTGCCTTCCATTTCCTGCTATGTTGCTATTGTAATGTTCCTTAGATCTTTGGACTGCCTTCCATTTCCTGCTGTGTTGCTATTCTAATGCTCATTAGGTATTTGGACTGCCTTACATTTCATGCTATGTTGCTATTGTAATGCTCCTTTGATCTTTGGACTGCCTTCCATTTCCTGCTATGTTACTACTGTAATGCTCCTAAGATCTTTGGATTGCCTTCCGTTTTCTGTTATGTTGCTACCATAATGCTTCTAAGATTTTTGTACTCCCTTCTCTTTCCTGCTATGTTGGTACCGTAATGCTTCTAAGATCTTTGGATTGCTCTCTGTTTTCTGTCATGTTGCTAACATAATACGTCTAAGATCTTTGGACTGCCTTCTGTTCTCTGCTATGTTGGTACCGTCATGCTTCTAAGATCTTCGATCTGCCTTCCGTTTCCTGCTGCGTTGTACTGTAATGCTTCTAAGATCTGTGGATTGCCTCCCATTTTCTGTTATGTTGCTGACCTAATGCTTCAAAGATCTTCGGATTGCCTTCCATTTCCTGCTATGTTGCCCCTGTAATACTTCTAAGATCTATGGACTGCCCTCCATTTCCTGCTACGTTGCTACCTTAATGCTTGTAAGATCTTTGGACTACCTTCCGCTTCCTGCTATGTTGCTACCATAAAGCTTGTTAGATCTCTGGACTACCTTCTGCTTTCTGCTGTGTTGCTACTGTAATGCCTCTAAAATCTTTTGACAGCCTTCCGTCCCCTGCTATGTTGCTACCATAATGCTTCTAAGATCTTTGGGCAGGTTTCTGTTCCCTGGTATGTTGGTACCGTAATGCCTCTAAGATCTTTGGAATGCCTTCCGTTTCCTGCTATATTGCTACCTTTATGCTTCTAAGATCATGCTTCTAAGATCTTTGGACAGATTTCCGTTCCCTGTTGTGTTGCTACCGTAATGCTTCTAAGATCTTTGGACAGGCTTCCGTTTCCTGCTATGTTGCCACCGCAATGTTTCTAAGATCTTTGGACTGCCTTCTGTTTCCTGCTATGTTGGCACCGTAATGCTTGTAAGATCTTTGGACTACCTTCCACTTCGTGCTAAGTATACCTTAGTTTTACCAGACCACTGAGCTGATTAACAGCTCTCCCAGGGCTGGCCCGAAGGATTAGACTTACGTTACGTGGCTAAGAACCAATTGGTACCATAATGGTTGTAAGATCTTTGGACTACCTCCCGCTTCGTGCTATGTTGCTACCATAATGGTTGTAAGATCTTTGGACTACCTTCCGCGTCGTGCTATGTTGCTACCGTAATGCTTCTAAGATCTTTGGACAGCCTTCTGTTCCCTTCTTTGTTGCTGTCGTAATGCTTTTGAGATCTTTGGACTACCTTCCGTTTTCTGTTATGTCGGTACCGTAGTGGTTAGTTTTATTAAGTAATAGTGGGTCCATCCTTTCTGCTGTCCAAGGAGCTTCTTTTATTTAAATATTCATTTACTCAATATATGTATATTCAATACCCAATATGTACCAGTTTTAAAAATTTTAGTGGTTCATTAATTCTTTATGGTCAAAGTGATATTTTATGGTGTGTAGGTTTGAAAAAAATAGCGCCATATATATATATATATATATATATATATATATATATATATATATATATATATATATATATATATATATATATTATATATATACATATATATGTGTATGTATATATATATATATATATATATATATATATATATCTTGATTTATTACATTTCACTAAGCTCTCCTTTTCTTTGGAAAATGAGTGCGAATTGCTTTCTTCTTTTCTAGTCTCTCTCATACCTACTAGGCTCTTCATTATGTTTTATTTTATTTTTATTTTATAGTTCAGATTTGTCCAATTATTGTCTGGCTTTAAGGTTGTGAGTTTCGTGGAGTGCGTGGGATATTATTATTATTATTATTATTATTATTATTATTATTATTATTATTATTATTATTATTATTATTATTAATTTGTAAAGTAAGTCTAACCAGAAAATTTATCTATTGAAAGAAAACAGAAAAATACGGTAGAAAATATAACAATATTTAAGAAATAAAAAACTACATAAATATAAAGGAGAAATCGAAGAGTGATTGCTAAGGTTAAGGTCAAGGGTCATGGCGCTTTAGAGTAGCATTACATCCCATGCATTACTAATAACTTAGAGAGAGAGAGAGAGAGAGAGAGAGAGAGAATTTGTGTTCGATCCAAATTATTGGGGACCTATAAGATCTCTTCAAGTACAATACCTATTTATAGTTTACCAGTCGACTTATATATTTGAAGGTATAGATTTGGATATCTTGAAATCTGCAAACTCCAAAGCCTTGATTTAACTGTTTACATTTTATTCTTTTCCTCCCCCTTTCACTCTCTTTCATTGCCCGTTTGTCTCTCATTGCCAGATACCCTTGGATCTCTCTCCATACTGCATGCCGTCTGTAATATCAAATCTGTATGTCCTCCAGTCTGTTAGATCTGTTTTTCGACATTTAATCAGATCTGCCTGTCTTTCTTGCTACCTGTGTGTCGACTTCTGTGTGTCTGAATTTAATATGATTTTTATATTAAATTAGACGTTTTGTTTGGCATTTTTACTTGCGTTTGTGTAGTGATAATGATTAGCCTCGATAATGCTCTACTCTGTTAAATTTGCATGATTTTTTTTTACGTTTTTATGGCTTTATATATCAGTTCCTGTGCGTCTTTGATTTTACGATAAATTTTACCTTGCACTATTTTCCACTGGGATCCCTTTACTTAGATATAAAATACACTGACAGCTGACAACAGAGGTGAGCACTCGTAAACTCTACGGGAAGTTCACGACGCTTTTAATTGCTAAATGATTGATGTATGGTTACTAAAACTGGCGTGACAACATGGCGGTTATTGACGCCAAAATTTTTAATTGCTAACTAGGAGAAAACTAGGGAGCAAAAACTTATAAATGTAGTTAAAATTCTAATACATATGGTATTGATAGCATTACTTCATGCAGTAAAAGTTGTACTGGTAATGGAATATAGAATTTAGGCCAAAGGCCAATCACTGGGACCCATGATGGCATTCAGCGCTGAAAGGGAAATTGAGAGTAGAAAGGCTTGTAAGGTGTAACAGGAGGAAAACTTCGCAGTTGCACTATGAAACAAGTGTTAGGAGAGGGTGGATAGCAAGATGGAAGAGAGAATATGAATGGAAGTACAGTAAAAGGAATGAAAGGGGTTGCAGCTAGTGGCCGAAGGGACGCTTGTGTGTATTGGTAATGGAAATTAAATAAGGATTTAGAGTTATTCGCTAACATTTACTGTTGGTTATTAGTCAATTGAAACTACACAAAATATTCAATGTATGAATTAATTTCCTCTGCGGATATTCAGACGTAAACACGTTGAAACAGTGCTTAGCTTTTAACGTTAAACCTTAAAAAAAAAAAAAAAAAGTGATGCATTCCTCCTAAGTGAATGAAGAAGTCAATCGATTTTGTCTTAACTGTTTTCGATAAGGCTAAAAATACTTCCGAATGGTTTTCACATAAGAAATGTGCCTTGGTTCATTGAAGCGTTCTTTGCTGTCTCGCACATTCGGGCAAATATTTGAACTCTCCTTGCAAGATTTACTGAACGTTACCAATTTAATTCTTCGCGTAAAAAAAATGATTTTTTTTTTCTCTCGTTACATTCGGACAAATATAGAAGTTTTCTTGCTTTAGATATACTAAACACCTCTAATTTACTTCTTGATGTAAAAAAAAAAAAGGATTGTTTTTATTAGAAGCAAAAAACCGAGACAAGAAAATGTAGTTCTGTGCGTAAAAAAGGATTTTTTTTTTTTATATCAGAAGCGAAAAACCAAGACGGGAAAATTTTTCAGTTGTTTTAATGAAATAACGAGTAAAATAATGCGCCGAAGTTTCTTCGGCGCAATCGAGTTTTCTGTACTGCGTACAATGCTGTATGAAACTCTCAGCTACGACTGGGCAGCGCTCAGTTGCTCCCCAGATGCGGTCAAGAGAAGATGCGTCGGCGACGCCTCCGGAAAGCCCTGCCAGACGCACGATCCATGGCTAACTTTAACCTTCAATAAAACAAAAATTACTGAGGCTAGAGGGCTGCAATTTGGTATGTTTGATGATTGGAGGGTGGATGATGAACATACGAATTTGCAGCCCTCTAGCCTCAGTTGTTTTTAAGATCTGAGGGCGGACAGGAGAAAGTGCGGACGGACAAACAAATAGCCATTTCAATAGTTTTCTTTTACAGAAAACTAAAAAGGGAGAAAGAGGAGAGGAGAGGCTCTTAACCATATCACTTAAATGCATATGGCATTAACACGTGTAACTGAAAATATAACACAATTTTTACCTTTTTTCATCCAGGCAAATGATTTTAATCTAGGCAATCTGACTTGATATTAATCTTTGACCGGCTTTATCTCCTTTTTCCTTTTCAGTTTATGCCTTATATTTCGTAAAGTTAAGCAGAATGAGTACACCATCCCGTTCAGGCTAAAGACATTTAAATTTGCTTTGAATTATGGCCCTAAGCGGGCTGTGAAGAATTGCCCATTTCCTACACCTACTCCTCTTAGTCAGTTAAGAACGTGTAATGCTGCCTCCAAATTAATTATTATATTTTATCATTCCGGCTCAGTTTTACTCAAGGGAAATGATTTTGTGCAATTATTCGGCGACTACAGTTTCTGTTGACCCAAAAAATAGGCAACTTTGGTACCAAGTAAGTCACGTTCTAGCCCCCCAATATCGATTCATTCAGATGTACCTAATGATTTAAATGGATGCCGAACCACGCCCCATCATGAAGCCCACCTAAAATCAAATCGCAGACCCAAACGATTGCGACGCTATGCCCGGCAAAGAAGCAAGAATGAACGGCAATAAGATAAAAGGACATATTAATAGATTCTTTGCCGTTCGCCAATAAGGAAACAAAATGACTTTACAAACTTCACAGACGATTTCTGTTTGATAATTTTTAATGGTAATCACTGCTAAGTGTTTGTAAATGTAATATAACATTAAGAAATGTAGAGAACAAGGCTGATGTGGATCAGTACCAAGTTCCAGTTCTCATTGGAAGGATCCGTAAAGTTGATCACAAGTTTTATTTATCTATTTTTGTTTTGTTTTACGATGTATAGTATTTGAAATAAATGCGCAAGAATCTCAGCAAACTTTGTATGAGCAAAAGTAAAATTTTTCTTAATCTGTTCGATTTGAAAAAGAAAGTAATCTTTTTCATGAAATTTTCTAAACCCGTATCTACTCCAATTATCTACACATACAGACACACACACACACACATGCACTCAAATGGACACCCTAAAAATCTAATCTTGCTCCCAACGGAGGAAATGGGAATTTACGATAATTTCAAAGATACTTTTTCCCCTTTAAAGATTACCTGCAAGCGTCAACGCCAGAGTTGATTTAAGACTCACTGTGATATTGGCTTTCTGTGCAATACCCCGTAGGGGGGTAGTGCCATCAGTGCACCTCATGGGGTGCACTGTAGGCATTACTAAAGGTTCTGTGCAGCGTCTCTTCGGCTCCTAGTTGCAACCCCTTTCATATCTTTCTTCCATCTTGCTATCCACCCTCTCCTAACAGTTATTTCATAGTGCAACTGCGAGGTTTTCCTCTAGTTACACTTTTCAAACCCACTTACTCTCAGTTTCCTTTCCAGCGCTGAATGACTTCATAGGTCCCAGGGTTTGGTCCTTGGCCTAAACTCTATATTCCATTCCTTTCTATGCAATACTATCAATAATTCGCGTCGAAGATTAAGCCTTAATCTTTTATCAGCGGCGGATCTTATATTATTGATTTATAAACAATTGCAGTTTGATGGTAATCAGTGACGTCAGAGAAATAAGCTACGTATCACCAGAAAGAGAACACGTTTATTCAAATGATGCATAAGATTTTCATGATAGTCAAATTAAAATCAAATTACTGTATATTTCATGATGATGTGCACTAGCTTGCTCTACTTTGAGATATCGATCACCCTTTTATTAGGTACAAGCTATATTCGCATCAACATATTGTTGCTCTAAGCCTGATCTAGAAATATCTAGACGTCACCAAGAACTCTCACAAAGTTTCATACATAAAAAACTATACATAAGACCTGTGTTTTTGCAAAACATATAATGAATAGTAATTCCTTTTATAACACCTACTAGTATCGAAGTCATTTATAAGTAGATTTGTAAAATATAGCCGAAGGTTCTCCGGTCAGCGGAGTAAAGCAAAGTTACCGCCATGGTACACCAAAACCCAAAGGGCATATATACTCCCCTTTATCAACTGGATATTGTCATGGGGCTCGCGTTCAAATCAAGGGCAGGATAAGGGTAGAAACTGACGATAGAGTTGGTGGCTTCCCTCTCCTTGGTGGGGCAGGATTAGAAGCACGGATCTAGAAGCATAATTATTTCATTATTATTATTAGTATTCTTAATGAAAATAAACATTCATAATGAACAAGCCTGAAAGGCCATTAAATTGCAACACAAGCTCCTACACACTAAGAGTCCCTGAGTGAGTAAAAGAAGAAAGCGACGAGAAGAAATTAACAAATAATTAAAAGTAAATTTACGAAGAGGTAAGATGCACAGAAAAACCTGCGTGCAAGTCATAAAAGCTAAACGTTGCGACTTTCAAAACTTCTCCCTCCAAGAGAATAGACTTCTCCCTCAAAGTGAATAAACTTCTTCCTCAGAGAGAATACATTTCCCCCTCAAAGAGAATAAACTTCCACCTCAAAGAAAATAAACTTCCCCCTCAAAGAGAATAAACTCCTTCCTCAAAGAAAACAGACTTCTCCCTCAAAGAGAATAAACTCCTCCCTCAAAGAGAATGAACTCCTCCCTCAAAGAGAATAAACTTCTCCCTCAAAGAGAATAAACTCACCCTCAAAGAGAATAAACGTCTCCCTCAAAGAGAATAAACTTCCTCCTCAAAGAGAATAAACTTCTCCCTCAAAGAGAGTAAACTTCTCCCTCAAACAGAATAAACTTCCCCCTCAAAGAGAATAAACTTCTTCAAAGAGAATAAACTTCCCCCTCAAAGAGAATAAATTTCTCCCTCATAAAGAATAAGCTTCTCCCTCAAAGAGACTAAACTTCTCCCTCAAAGAGAATAAACTCCTTCCTCAAAGAGAATAAACTTCTCCCTTAAAGAAAATAAACTTCCCCCTCAAAGAGAGTAAACTTTTCCCTCAAAGAGAATAAAGCTCTCCCTCAAAGAGAATAAGCTTCCTCCTCAAAGAGAATAAACTCCCCCCTCAAAGAAAGCAAGCTTCTCCCTCAAAGAAAATAAACGTCTCCCTCAAAGAGAATAAACTTCTCCCTCAAAGAGAACAAACTTCTCCCTCAAAGAGAACGAACTTCTTCAAAGAGAATAAACTTCTCCCTCAAAGAGCTTAAACTTCCCCCTCCAAGAGAATAAACTTCCCCCTCAAAGAGAATAAATTTCTCCCTCAAAGAGAGTAAACCTCCCCTTCAAAGAGACTGAACTTCTCCCACAAAGAGAATAAACTTCTCCCTCAAAGAGAATAAGCTTCTCTCTCAAAGAGAGTAAACTTCTTCAAAGAGAATAAACTTCTCCCTCAAAGAGATTAAACTTCCCCTTCAAAGAGACTGAATTTCTCCCTCAAAGAGACTAAACCTCTCCCTCAAAGGGAATAAACTCTCCCTCAAAGAGAATAATCTTCTAATAGACAAGGTGACATTTACCTACTTCAGATTGAATGTGGGTTGCACTCGGTTTGCATATTTCACAACCGTTCGTTACAGCATAAAGGTTTTGTACCATTTTTCGGGTCAGGTTGCTGCAATAGCTGCAGTGTTTAAAAGTTTCATACTGGCACAGAAACATGCTCCCAATTTTGTAAGAATCGCAGAGTCGCTCATGAATGAGTTAACAATTGAAGGTCTTTCGGCGGTGATCGAGGAAGTTAACACATGATATTTATTCGTTAAAAATAACTTTTGTGCTGTAGTATTCATTGCCTCTCTCTCTCTCTCTTTTTCTGTTTCTCTCTTTTTCCAAGGTCTCTCTCTCTCTCTCTCTCTCTCTCTCTCTCTCTCTCTCTCTCTCTCTCTCTCTCTCTCTCTCTCAAGGTTTACCAGCATTCCTAGTAGTTTAGTCTCTAAAGTTATTTTATATTGCTCTGGGTCACACTTCGTCTTGCTTTGACGATGACCTTTACCTTTGTGACGCCAATTTACTTACTGTAACTAACCCTTTTTCCTCTTGTCTATCTCTTCTCTACTCTCAGCATCGTACACTTCCACGAATAATCATTGTACGCTTCCCTGAATATTCATCTTGCGCTTCCATATATAAGCATCGTGCGCTTCCATAAATAAGCATCGTACGCTCCCCTGAATAATCATCGTACGCTTCCATAAATAAGCATCGGACTTTTCCCTGAATAATCATCGTACGGTTCCATAAATAACCATCGTACGCTTCCCCGAATAATCATCGTACGCCTCCATAAATAAGCATCGTACGCTTCCCCGAATAATCATCGTATGCTTCCATAAATAAGCATCGTGTGCCTCCATAAATAAGCATCGTATGCTTCCCTGAATAGTCATCGTGCGCTTCCATATATAAGCATCGTGCGCTTCCATGTATAAGCATCGTACGCCTCCATAAATAAGATCATACGCTTCTATAAATAAGTATCGTACGCCTCCCTGAATAATCGTCGTACGCTTCCTTATATAAGCATCGTACGCTTTCATAAATCAGCATCGTACGCCTCCATAAATAAGTATCGTATGTTTCCCTGAATAATCATCGTACGCTCCCATATATGAACATCGTACGCCTCCATAAATAATCTTTGTATGCTTCCATATATAAGCATTGTACGCCTCCATAAATAATCATCGTACGCCTCCATAAATAAGCATCGCGCACCTCCCAGAATAATCAACGTACGCTTCCAAATATAAGCATCGTACACCTCCATAAATAAGCATCGTATGCTTCCACGAATAAGCATCGTACGCCTCCCTGAATAATCATCGTACGCCTCCCTGAATAATCATCGTACGCTTCCAAATATAAGCATCGTACATCTCCATAAATAAGCATCATACGCTTCCGAATAAGCATCGTACACTACGTGAATAATTGACGTGCCACCTCGCAAACTCCAAATGACTCACTGTGTCTGCTTTTCCAGAATGTCAGCGAACTGCACAGAAGTCGCCGAGCTCCGGCCGGCGATGCTGGCGGGGAAGAGGGAGACGATCGTCCACAGCAACTACAGTCGCATCGGCGAGTCCCTCCGACTGATGACCCCGACGGAGATACAGTGCTCAGTCTTCTGCGGCGGGAGGAGATGCAAGTACGATAACGACGAGGCCTGGAAGACGGAAGAGATGGCCGTCGATGGGATCTTCTCTCACTGGTTAGTGTTACTTTATGTGTGTAATGTGTTGAATTCTCTCTGCTTGTAATGTATGTATGTAATTTATGTATGTATGTATGTACATATATATATATATATATATATATATATATATATATATATATATATATATATACAGTACATTATATATTATATATATATATATATATATATATATGTATATATATATATATATATATATATATATATATATATATATATATATATATACAGTATATATATATATATATATATATATATATATATATATATATATATATATATATATATATATATACTCATATATATGTGTATATATATATATAATATAATACACACACACATATATATATATATAAATATATATACACATATATACACACACAAATACACACACACACACTCGATGACTTACAGAAAACTTATTCTATACAAATAATCTTGTTTCTCAATGACATTTCTACGTATACCTCTTTTTAAATTAATTTTATACACAATAGTTTTCCCTGGACAATACTATAGAAAAAAAGTCTACTGTAAAATTATCCTGTTTACGAAGAAACGCTGGAACGTTTGAAGTTAGCTCTAGGGAATTTTCTTCATTATGGTAGAAAATACCTCATCATAGATAATGATTAAACAAGTAAAAAGTGCGCCGAGGAAACGAGTTTTCTGTACAGTCGCTACAGCGTATAATCAAGGCCACCGAAAATAGATCTATCTTTCGGTGGTCTCGGTATAATGCTGTATGAACCGCGGCCCATGAAACTTTAACCACGGCCGGTGGTGACCTATCTATATCGTTGCCAGAACCACGATTATGGCTAGCTTTAACCTTAAATCAAATAAAAACTACTGAGGCTAGAGGGCTGGAATTTGGTATGTTTGATGATTGGAGGGTGGATGATCAACTTACCAATTTGCAGCCCTCTAGCCTCAGTAGTTTTTAAGATTTGAGAGCGGACAGAAAAAGTGGGGACGGACAGACAAAGCCGGCACAATAGTTTTCTTTTACAGAAAACTGAAAGTTGTAGGGTTATTTGGTTTCTGTAAATTCACGTTCATGAAATTCAACACGTACATCTTGTTGTATGGTTGAGTGGCTGACTCTCTATCCAATTTTGTTAAATACGTAGTAGAGAAAACACTTTCAAATATTAGTAAGTTTATATGATTTCCGATTTTCGAAAGTGTAATCAGCGTAATTCATTAATACCAAAAATCTTTGTTATGCGTGAGGAAAG
>NC_089750.1:65739706-65749706 GCF_040412425.1 Macrobrachium rosenbergii
TATCTGCCTTCGACTCTCTCTCTCTCTCTCTCTCTCTCTCTCTCTCTCTCTCTCTCTCTCTCTCTCTCTCTTCCCAACCTCAGCAAACTATCAGTCGCCTAATTCACATCTCTGTCTTGGCCATAGTCTTATTTGAGCAGAGTTCCAAGATTACATTACTGAGAATGGCAGGACACACAAAAATATGATTAGTAAGAGTTAGTAAATTTTAAATTTGTGCAGATCAGGTAATGAAAGATCTGGATATTAAAAGAAAAAAGTCATGTTATGTAATTTCGTCTGCGATATGATATACAAGTAATAAAATGGAGTATTATGAGTGGCATATAGAGCAATAATGAGAGAACATCCGGAATTCTATTTACATATCTTTGTATACCTAGGCCTTTCATCAATGAAGCAAAAAAAAAATTATGTTGGAGATTGATGACTTTTATCTATAAATTTAAATAGGGGTCGTATTTTGTTGCCATTTTTAACGGATACTAGATGTCAGCTTGAGATTGTTGATTGATGGGTTGTTGCTGTTATGACTGTTACTTTTGTGTAATAAAATTTCACAATTATATAGTAAATAGATTACTGTGTGAAGTAAACAGGCTTTCTCGAAAGTCTTTGCTTGTTTATTTTGCACAGTAATATAGTTTACTATATAATTGTGGATTTTTATTACACAGATTGTTTTTCACGAGACTGTGAATTTCTTAGCATTGTTATTGTTGTTATTTTGTATGGACAGCTTGCAAAAAATGAACTCTCAGTCAAGTGAGCTAATTTCCGTAGGCCAGAATCATAAAGGCATTACTTACACACATGTACGTACACGTGTACATGCATGTGGATATTTCGTCCATGTGCGTTTTCACGTATATCAGACTATTTAACATGAGTTATGAGCTTGATTTTACAAGGCTGACTTTGAGTTACGCCAGGGTTCTTGATAATGGCTGCCTGCATAAGCGGGTCATCTATTGACGACAAACACTGCACCTGATTTATTCCGGAACTGTCTGGGCTGGACTGGTTCCCCTGTTGCGTTTCCGGAATGTTGCTTTTCGGATACAACGGCTGATGTCATTGACTACTTGTTCCCTTTGCTTTGACCTAACACTTTCGTTTTTGCCCTAATAATGATCTGAACTGGAATTGGAATATAGAGTTTATGCCAAAGGCCAAGCGCTGGGATCTGTGAGGTCATTCAGCGCTGAAAGGGAAACTGACAGTAAGAAGGTTTGAAAGGTATAACAGGAGGAAAATCTCGCAGTTGCACTGTGAAACAATTGTTAGAGAAGGAGGAAAGTCAGATGGAAGAAAGAGAATATGAACTGAGCTACAGTAAAAGGAATGAAGGAGGTTGCAGTTATGGGCCGAAGGGACGCTGCAAAGAACCTTAAGTAACGCCTACAGTACGCCACCTGAGGTGGACTGACGGCACTATCCCCTTAGGAGAAATAATTATTTGACTCTTAAACAGTAGTTTTTGAGAAGGAAGCATCTCTCTCTCTCTCTCTCTCTCTCTCTCTCTCTCTCTCTCTCTCTCTCTCTCTCTCTCTCTCTTAAAGTCACTAGGGAAAGTAAAATGACGGGAAAAAAATATCATTATCTCTATACGAATCGGACATTATCAGTGGGTCCTTTTAACATAAATTGGTGAATTAAAGGAAAAGATAAAGTTTGGGGAAGGGTGTCATTCATCAGCATAGCCAATAGGCAAATGTCACATTTAGTATGACGCAGATACTACCTGTATTCTTTGGAAGAAAAATGTATCAGGAGCAACGCCATATTTACTACTTAGGTCGATTCAAGATCCACGTTAGTCAGTTTTTCTCATACTTAACTGATATTATGGGTACAAAATTTTAACTTTTACTGGCTGGTACAATCAAAGCGAACGACATGGCCGAGTGGTACAGCGCTCGGCTCACGTTTGCTATGCCCATGGATTATTCCCGGCCAACCGCTCGCCAGCCCACCCAGTTGCAATTGGGTACCAGCGTTGGCGGGGATCAAGAAAGAGGGCGTGGGGCTAGCAACACCATCTCCAAAGACTTCCGAGAAACTGGAACGTTGTATCGCTCTTCGAGAAAGGCTCATTTTACAAAAATAAAAAAAATGAAACAATCACAACCAACGTTAACGATTGTTACTATCATTTATACCTCAGCATGATAGACCGTAAAAATTTAAGCACAGAACACTGTGACAGGTTAGAGATCCTCCTTTGTAGCTGAGTAAAATTTGCTGTTTGGCATCACTTTACTCGGAGCCCGTGCTCGGAGCATACATCAACCTCGAGAGGGTTCGTGTGGTGAAGAGTTCTCTCTCTCTCTCTCTCTCTCTCTCTCTCTCTCTCTCTCTCTCTCTCTCTCTCTCTCTCTCTCTCTCTCTCAAGATTCATGAGTATAGAGGAAAACGTTTTGTCTAAATAACGTAGAAGAGAGTGAGGAGTCTGGAAAGCATGGAACAATTATTTAGTTCTAAATAACCATCCGTCCCGAAGTCTTTAAACCATGATGGATTTTTAAAGCGCCTTCCCCATAAGTACTTCATAAATAAAAGATAATGTAAAATGTAAGTATGAAATATAATATGAACGTTAAAAATGTTATTCCCATATTGTCAGACGATGACAAACAGGAAATAAAGACAGGGAGAGAGAGAGAGAGAAAGAGAGAAAGAGAGAGAGTATTGAAATTAGTGTGGAGGGATTGATTAAACGTCATATAGGTCGTCCAACCGCGTACATATCTACTGACTATGGATTAACAGGTTTTTTCTTTGGCGGCAAACAAAAATATTGATATCGGAAACCTATCCGAAATTCCTTACGACTAGAGAATCCATGGGTAATCAATCCTTCGAGAGATAAAAAGTATATGTATATATATATATATATATATATATATATATATATATATATATATATATATATATATATATATATATATATATATATTATAGGCTGCTTAATCTAGCCTTGAAGAGCAGAGATTTATTTCCTAATACTCTAAATATCTATGTCAACATCACCTACAGTGAAGCCATTGACACAATATTAGTAAACTCGATCAAATTTGCTGTGATATACTTGTCCTCATATCTATCATATATTTATATTTCTTACTATACACGGGATCCAGAGAAAGGTGACATGATAAATATGAATATGTAAATACAAACACGTTTAAGGAAGTTTCCTTGAAGAACAATATGTTAACCTTGGCCAGTATTACGGAATTAACAACGAATGCTTTCAGGCTCTAACTGCTAGCAGACAATCAACCTTGTCATGCTTGTATAATACACTCTATACTGCCTAATGCAAGCTCATTACATTCCAACTCTCGATCTCTTTTCCAGACACGACATTAAGACCATAATCAACCTTCAAATCGCTGGAGAGCATGCGTCGTGTGGGGCGCCTCTCTGCGAGTCAGGATTCAGCTATGAGCCTTCCGTGTTCATGGAGAATGGAAGTAAGTAATGGATTTCAGTTCGTCTTTCATGGAGAATGAAAGTATTTTAGTTTGATCATAGAGGATGGAAGTATGGAGTGATGCGTGGATTCTTCACAAAGGAAGTAATTTTTTTTATTTTGTTTCCTGGAGAATTGAAGCAGTGATTCTTAATTTGTTCATGAAGACTGGGAGTAAGAATTGATTCTTTGTGCATGGACACCGGGAGTTAAAAATTGATTCTTAGTTTGTTCATGGAGACTTGAAATAAGAATTGATTCTTAGTTTGTTCATGAAACCTGAGAGAAAGAAGTAATTCTTAGTTTGTTCGTGAAGCCTGGGAGAAAGAAGTAATTCTTAGTTTTTTCATGAAGAATGGCAGCAAAAACTGATTCTTAGTTAGTTCATGGAGACTGGGAGAAAGGAGTGATTCTTAGTTTGTTCATGAACACTGGCAGTAAAAACTGATTCTTAGTTTGTTCATGAAGCCTGGGAGAAAGAAGTAATTCTTAGTTTGTTCATGAACACTGTCAATAAAAACTGATTCTTAGTTTGTTCATGGAGACTGGAATTAAGAATTGATTCTTAGTTTGTTCAAGGAGATTGTAAGTAAATAGTGAGTATCAGTTTGTCGAGCAAAGGTTTGCATATACAGTAATAACTTTTCGGGTAAGCGTAACAAATTTTATTTGCACTTGCGCAAATAAAATGATGCATGTGCTTTCACGCTTCCAAGATCACATGCATTTGTTCAAGCCGACACAGACGCTGTTTGATGTGTGGGAGGGAATTGGCACATGCGTGTCCATTAATAACTGCACTGACATTTGATTAATAACGATTCTTGATTTCTGGCAAGGATAAATTATCCAGTGAATGTAATTTTCCGGAAGAAGAAATTCGATTTTGTGTGATATTTTAATACGTGAAAAAAGTGTTTTTAATAAACAAATGAAAAGGTTCATTGATACATTTGATTTTAATAGTAACAATACTTTCGGCTAGACTTTTTTTGTATATCTTATACATTTTAATATTTCGGGGAGACAAACTGTACTGTTAGCTTAAAAACCCTGGAAATTCAAGATGAAAATTAACACTGCTTGTATGAGAAACTTCATTTTACTCTACAGACAGAAATAAATAAAAAATGCTCCGAAGTTTCTTCGGCGCCATCGAATTTTCTGTATGATCCGAGGCCCATGAAGCGTCCAGCCATGGCTCGGTGGTGGCCTGTCCTATACCGTTGCCAGACGCACGATTATGGCTAAGTTTAACGTTAAATAAAAATAAAAACTACTGAGGCTAGAGGGCAGCATTTTGGTATGTTTGATGATTGGAGGGTGGATCAACATAATTTGCAGCTCTCTAGCCTCAGTTGTTAAGATTTGAGGGCGGACAGAAAAAGCCGGCTCGTTAGTTTTCTTTTACAGAAAACTAAAACAGACACACAAATGCACATACATACATACACACACACTAGTATGTATATATATATATATATATATATATATATATATATATATATATATATATATATATATATATATATATATATATATATATATATATATATATATATATATATATATATGTATATATCTATATATATACATTTATATGTGTGTGTTCAGTATTAGCACACATTGAGGGAATTTAATATAATGTTATCAGATTTACTTCGTATGACATCACAAAACAATTAAAAGACATTAATATTCGTAATTATCTGTATACGAATAACTCGTTAGTAGTTGTCATTCAAATGTTAAATTTTGTAATTCTGTAACTTTTTTTAGAATTACTACCTCATCCAGACCTACAATAACGAAACTTAAGTTAAAAAAAAGACAAAGGTAATTGGCAATGCAAAAAAATCGTGCAACTCAACCCGCTTTTACTGAAAATGAATCCAAAAAACTTTTCAACATTAAAGGAACTCGTCAGGATGAAAAATCAGTAAACAAGATCCATGTCCTTCAAGGTAACAAAAAGAATTACAGAAAAACATAAGTGTGCGTTACTACACTTCCATTTATTAGATTATGGTCATTACGAGAAGAATGTCTTACTACTAATGACAGTCATATTGTTAGAATTATGGTCGTTTGTCTGATTTTTGTAGTGGTTACTTTTTTGTGATGTCTAAAAATAAAGTAACTAATATTCCACTTAGCTCGTTTTAGGTGCACGGAATACCTACATACAATAGCAGTGCTTTATTGCAGTATTATCCCCGAGTGTTGCGTCATTTTCATAATTCACTACATTATTTGTATCATAATTCAAAATTCACTACGTTATTTGCATCCTAATTCAGTGAATTTGTTGAAGCTGTTATGAAAAATACGAGCATTTCTTGGGACTATTTATTGCCCTCTACATTCACATCCTATGCCATTCACCCCTGTTTTGCGCGCATTATCGCTTTCTCTAAAAATTAAGGCCCTTCCTTTCCAATACCTCCTTCACGCCATCTGTATAACACATTCTAAATATTCCTCTCCTCCTTTTCCACAACACTTCTGAATTATAATCTCTCCGGAAATCTGTCACGGTACGTTCTTTCCACACGACTGAACCATCTCAAAATACTGTCCCAATCTTCCACTTACACTAATCTTTTTACCACTTCTTTGTACCTCCACACTTCTTAGTGTATCAGTCATTGCACCATATTTAATGCACAAACAGTTTATCTCACCAGCTTCAACTTTCTTTCATTTGCCTGCACCATCCAGATTTCACTTCCATATAGGAGAGTTAGTTCAACAATCCCTTCAGACAGTCCCACCTTGGCTTCCATAGACAACTCATTCTTCCACTATCCATGTTAACATTCATTGCCCCAACTTCTCGGTTTTCATTTACTCTCAACTTTCACCTCGTGTATATATATATATATATATATATATATATATATATATATATATATATATATATATATATATATATATGAGCCTCGATGGCTCAGTCGGTTACAGCAGCAGCTTCGGACTTCGTAGAGGTCTGTGGCGCGGGTTCAAATCCGCAGCCGACTGATCAGACAGGCAGACACTTTGCTATCCGTGTAGACACCCTGGGATTATATATGTAATCAACGGATAGGTTTGCTTAAAAAGCAAATGGATGTTACAGACTAAATACACACACAAAACAAAGCCACTACAACACCTTCTAAAAACATAACAAACATCTCACACGTCTCGAACTCTCGCCATACCCGCGCAATAACTTCTCGCTGCTGGGAAGAAAGGGCGTTGGGTCGGGTATGATACATGAAACATACGCTACCGGGGTCTAAGCGATGTCAGGCAGGGCAGCCGATCGAGACCACAGGTCTACCCAAAGCCAAATCAAAAAGTCCTTCAAAAGAAGGCACTGTGCTTACCCCATACAAAAATGGGAAAAAGCACGTTAAAAGAAAAGAAGAAATATATATATATATATATATATATATATATATATATATATATATATATATATATATATATATATACGTACGTTTGTGTGTGGTTATAGTAGAGATTCTGGAAGTGGCCCAAACTGAAATGCAAATCAAGTGTGTGTGTGTGTGTGACAAGAGGCGGTAATAGCACAGAATATAGGTAGTAGATGAATAACAAATGGATTATCTTAAGTTCCCAATTAAAATGGGTTAGTGGTGAATACATAATCTTCAAGGGTGGGATCACTCGCTCAGCAAAAGTTACTTCCAAGGTAAAGATAGGTGGGAAAGACGAATAAAAGAAGTATATGATACTGCAATTCATCTTGAGATTCATTTAAAAAAAATATCAACGAAGTTAAGCAAAGTTGGTTCTGCTTAAGAAAAAATATATATTTATACATGTATATATATGTATGTATGTATATACATATTACATATATATATACATGTGTGTGTGTGTGTGTGTGTAAGATTCAACATTACGCATAGATCCCCAGTTTGCTTCCATGGTGCCCTGCACGTATGCAGTCCCCCTGCGACCTCTCTCATTCCATTCATTATCATTACCCCTTCTTGTCTGTGACATGCACAAAAGCATGACTTTTAATCCTCACTGAAGGCCTTTGTCTCATCACCTCCTACGTTGAAAGAAAGAGGTACATAAGGAGCAGCAAATAAAGGAAGTGCGCAAAATCATTTTCTTTGTGAAGATCACAAAAGAACGAGGCACATAAAAGAAGATGATTAGTGGACTGATGAAAACATTACCTTGAAAACGAGTTCCCCCTCTTAATATTGCCATTAGAAACACTCAGTCATTACTGTCTTGTTTAGCTCGTTACCTCACAATTGCTTCGTTATTGTCTTCGTCTAATCCTCTCTCACCTACGTCATTCTTTTTCGGTGACGTCACATTTGCGCACTAGGCGCTGTTGAATCTCGAATATCTTTTTTTAATAGAACTTAATGACGTCACTATCATTGTCTAGGACTATTTCCCCTTGACGTGTGTGTGGGGCTGGAGGTAGGGGGTCCCCCGGACATATCGCGTGATGTCATTGAAGCCTCAACACGATAACAACGCCTTGACATCATTCGTTCATCAATATAATGCATGCACAGCGTTTGACGTCATTGTTTCATCCTTCGTTGTATTTCATAATTGTTACAGAAGGTTATAGACGCCCTTTGTAGTCCGGTAAAGGATGCTGTTTTGGTCACTGAGTAGTTTTAAATGACTGGAGTCCGAGGGTGCGTCTGCACTGCGTGCACTGCAGTAGAACACGACACAAACACACGTCGGCGACATATCGCCCACAAATCACAAACAGGTTAAATACAAGTCAGTGACTAGTTAGTGGTAGTCCTAATTGTTACCTCGTACGATTATCCAGTAATTGGCTATGATTCGTCCTCCACTTACATTGCTGACTTGTCTTCAGCCTGTTTTCGACACGTATGCGACAAGTTTTTGGCGTGTTTACAATATGCTGTACTGTAGCGTGGACACTTAGTTTTAAATTACTGGAGTCCAAGGGTGCTTCTGCACTGCAGTAAAACGTATCACAAACACATGTCGGCAACATATCGCCCACATACCACAAACAAGTTAGATACAAGCCAATGACCTACTCGTAGTCCTAACCAGTACTCCAAACGATTATCCAGTATTTATTAAAGATTCGTTCTCCACTTGCTGACTTGATTTCATCATGTCTGCGATATGTATACGACAGGTTTCTGGCGTGTCTATGACATGTTTCACTGTAGTGTGGACGCTCCGTAAGACGGAGACTCACGCCATGGTCCATCTAAGCAGGTTCGCTTTAAGCATTAATGCTCTGTTGCAGGATGTAATTCGGCATTGTATCCTCTTGTGTGGCAGTGCAATACGTTATGGCGTTATGGAGCAGAGTCATCAGGGTCTTGTACTTGTGAATTAACTGCCTGACTTTAAAGAGGATGATTACTGTAATTACAGTTACATGTAATTACAATTATATGTTGATGTCAAGGTTTAGAAAGTTTAAAATTTTCACGTGTTAAGAAAAAGTGTTGCTTCTATGTAATTTATATTTTAGGAAAGGTTGCCATTAATGTTTTTATGTTTGCAAATAGACATAGCGCTTATAATAGAGATATTCATGCATTCGCGGGCCCACTCAAAATCGTTTAATGTATGTCTGATATATATATACAGCATATATATATATATATATACAGTATATATATATATATATATATATATATATATATATATATATATATATATATATAATACGCACAAATACACACACATATATATACACACGACATACCAAAAAAAAAATAAACACACACATTTATACAATTATAATTCCCCATCAGTGATATTCCCGAAATGGAACGAATTGGATATTAAACGGCATATAAACATAATATTTGTGTATATCAAATGGCACGGTGGTGTGACAGAAATTCATATATATATATATATATATATATATATATATATATATATATATATATATATATATATATATTGGGTGTGTGTGTGTGTGTGTGTGTATGTGTATGTTTATTTTTGTGGGTACATGTGCATATCTTCGAATGCATTATTCATGTAACTCTGTTGCACTCACAAGAAGAAAGGTTACTTTCGTCATTCAGACAACTTGTTACGGAGACATTAGTCGCAATTATCAATCGCATTTTCATTTGTTTGTTAATTGGATCCTTCCTGCGAGGGAGTACACGCAACCTCTCGCCCGGTTTTGAGGTCAAGTCATATGATGACGTGGTCGTATGATAATACGATGAAGGTATGAAAAATAGAGACGGAAGAAAAACTAAAAATAGCAGTAGGAGGGAGAAAGAGAGAAAATTGAGGACAAGACTAAAGGAGAGATTTGAGAAAGGAAAAACGCGGTGCAGAAGCTGCAGTAATATTAATATTCGTAATTGTAATGGGTGTCTTCACCATTTTAGTGACTCGTGCTTTTATGAGATTTTTATGAACAATTGTAATATCGGTTGCAGTAATATTTTATATATACTTATTTTTCCTTAGTCAGATACCTATGTACAGTAGAGTATAATAATAATATGCTAC
>NC_089750.1:65754706-65769706 GCF_040412425.1 Macrobrachium rosenbergii
GATGTCTTCAAGTTCCGTTCCGTCTTTGTGACAATAACGTCGAGGAAGGGGAGCCGGTCGTCTGTGCTGAACTCGACAGTGTAGTTCAACACACTACATTCTTGGAAGGTCAGACGAAAGGCTTCAACCTCCTCCTCGTTGTCTGCTTGAACGAAGAAATATGCCCGATATATCGACGACGTCTTCGATAATTGGTTTAGTATATTGAATATATCTTTGTTCCTCCTGGCATTACAGTTTTTGAATAGAGAAGTCCGTTTTTTAGCTCTAAATGCCTTAGTTTTCACATCCTTTGAGTAGTCTCAAAGCCGTATATACAAAGGTCCTTTTACCAATATATATATTTTGTATCTTAGATCCAGTAACCTATGTTTTATTTTACTTTGCTTTTACCATGAATGCTTTTACAAATCTTTATTTTTTTTATTATTCATAAAAATATACGTCAAAACACATTTACTTTCGATCTTCGTTTAAACAGATAGCGAATGAAGCTCAGTAAAGATTCGTCCATGACCTCATCCCGTGGGCATTTATTCATTACTGGGCAGCTCTGATTGGCTGACGATCAACATTTCCGGTGTCGTTGGCATATTGCGGTCAATGTTAAACTCTTTCTTCAGTAACATATTTAAGTGTTTAACTATATATATATATATATATATATATATATATATATATATATATATATATATATATATATATATATATATATATATATATTATATAATATATATATATATATATATATATATATATATATATATATATATAAACCCCCTTTTGTATAAATCATAAACATGCCAATTTGTATCTATAATATACCAATACAAGCACAGAAAGACAAACTGGTATCAAGCAGCTTCCTCACATCAGACACAAAAGAACAATGAGCTTTCAATAATTATGATTCATCTCATTAGTATAACAAGGCTACACATAGGCCTATGTCGCAAACTGTTCAAATCACGAGATTTCTTATCATCCAATTTGTGTTTTATGTTCAGTTTTACTGTAAGCATATAAAAATTACTTTATTATGCTACTAAAGTAATAATAAGATGGTTCCTCTTGGCAAGGCAGTACCCAGTGGTCCACACCATCTGCAAAGTGAACAGAACAGAACTGTTTCTGCAATGTTGAAACTAGAGGTCATAATAATAATAATAATAATAATAATAATAATAATAATAATAATAATAATAATAATAATAATAATAATAATAATAGATCATTCATTCGTAAGAAAATTCTTAAAAGAAGAGTTACAACGATGAATATAACTGAAGGAATAAAAATGAAAATGAAACGAAGAAACAAAATGTAGTTGGAGAGAGAGAGAGAGAGAGAGAGAGAGAGAGAGAGAGAGAGAGAGAGAGAGAGAGAGAGAGAGAAATAAGAAATATTAAAAAATATGTCGAAATGGCAATGAATTGAAAGGAAAGAGGATAATTTAAGATATAAAGATAAAAATCAAACAAAGAACCAAAATGTTGCTGGACAGAGAGAGAGAGAGAGAGAGAGAGGCGTCCTTTAATTACTCGTATTAATTCAACAATGTTAAAACTCTCTCTGTGTGAGAAGGGGTGTTTGAATTTATGTATATTTGCTTATCTCTTTCCAAAACAGTCGGTTCTTTTGCCAATAAGGGAAGAAAGGTGGACTGTTCTTCAGAGGTTTGAATGGCCATAACTTATCTCTCTTTACTTATCTCTTTCCTGCGTCTATATAATATCTTTCAAATTATTTGTTTTTAATTTTAAATATTTAAGCATTGTGTGATATTTCTTTTTCAAATTTTCGAGTGGTCGTTACATATCTCCCATGACTTATCTCGCTTTTCTGCGTTATTATATTATCTTTTAAATCATTCATTTTTATTTTTAAATATTACAGATATATTTTAAGTATTTTGATTCACTTAATTACCTAGTTTATTTAAATTATTCACTTATGCATATATAGTTCACAGCCATAGAAGTATGTTGCGGTTGAATTTGAAATATGTGTTACCATTAAATAGTTCAAAGTAATGAGAAACCTCGATTCAATTGATAACAGTTTATAATAGTTATTGGTAAAGTCCCTAATTTTGACAAAATATGCCCAACAGGGAAAGAGAGAGAGAGAGAGAGAGAGAGAGAGAGAGAGAGAGAGAGAGAGAGAGAGAGAGAGAGAGAGAGATTATAATGACTGGAAAGAAAGAAAAAATTTTAAGAAATGAAGATAAAAATTGAACAAGAACAAAAATGCAGTTGGCCATAGAGAGAGAGAGAGAGAGAGAGAGAGAGAGAGAGAGAGAGAGAGAGAGAGAGAGAGGTTATAGTGACTGGAAAATAGGAAAGAATTTTAAGAGATGAAGATAAAAATTGAACAATGAAACAAAAATGTAGCTGGCCATTGTGTGTGTGTGTAAGAGAGAGAGAGAGAGAGAGAGAGAGAGAGAGAGAG
The DNA here is from genome assembly GCF_040412425.1 of Macrobrachium rosenbergii. Taxonomy (NCBI): domain Eukaryota; kingdom Metazoa; phylum Arthropoda; class Malacostraca; order Decapoda; family Palaemonidae; genus Macrobrachium; species Macrobrachium rosenbergii. The sequence goes on from NC_089750.1 coordinate 65,757,158, forward strand.
AGAGAGAGAGAGAGAGAGAGAGAGATTATAGTGACTGGAAAAAAAGAAAGAATTTTAGAAGATGAAGATAAAAATTGAACGATGAAACAAAAATGCAGCTGGCTTTAGTGTGTGTTTGTGTGTGTGTGTGTGTGTAAGAGAGAGAGAGAGAGAGAGAGAGAGAGAGATTATAATGACTGGAAAGAAAGAGAGACAGGAAGAATTTTAAGAGATGAAGATATAAAATTGAACAATGAAACAAAAATGTAGTTGGCCATATTGTGTGTCTGTAAGAGAGAGAGAGAGAGAGAGAGAGAGAGAGAGAGAGAGAGAGAGAGTTCAGAAAACGCGGGAAATTATAACCACTGGAAAGATAGAAAGAGAAAAAGTTAAGAAACAAAAATAACAAACAAAGAGCCAAAACGTAAATGGGCTAAGAGAGAGACAGACAGACAGACAGACAGACAGAGACAGAGAAAGTAAAAGAAAGTGAGAGAAAGTGAAAGAGAAAGCACAAGCAAAATGGAAACCGAAGCGCAGAAAGAAGAAGAAAGGGTAAGATAGAAAGCGAGAGATGTTTACAAGAAAGTCCTTCGTATATGTGAGAGAAGGGGGAACACGGACAAAGGAACTACAAAGGAATATTGACGTAGACAATAACACACAAAAGAGGAGAAGAGAGACAGAATGGAAGACAGAGAGGAATTACAACCTCCATATATATCCTGTTAGGAAGGAGAACTTAATTTATAACCTATATTCTGTTGGAAAGCGAGATGAACCAACTGAGGGCTGAAGGAAGAAGAAGAAGCACAAGAAAAAGAAGAGAGAAAATGAGTCTGGACTCCTGGATTGGCGGAGGACGTCAGGAACCTGTCCTGTCTCGGAACCCCAAACCGAGAGGTAGTCCTTATTCGGGGATTCCTAAGAGGGCTTTTTGACCCACCACATAGGGTCTTCCTCTTAGGCCTTCTAAGCCGAAAACGACTCTCGGGACACCAAATGTTACGGAGTCTGAAATCGGCTCCATAACAAGTGAAAGGCACAAGGCTCTTTACTTCGGACAATCCAGAAGTCAGTGAGAGCAAAGTCTTCTTGGATTCCTGGAGAAAAATTATTTTGTATCTTGAATGACTTATTTTATGTAATATCTATGACAATTCCAAGAATTCTGTAACTGTTAATGTTTGTTACGTTTACTATACAAGTGTTCTATCGGGCCAGTCACTATTATAACTTGAAAAGTGTTTTGAAGGGTTTATAAGGAACAAATCTATCCATATGGGCAATCACAGTCATTCACGGATCCTCGAAGCCTCTGTGACGTCATCATGTTGACAGACTTGCAATGACTTCCTTAAGACAGTTGGTTGAATGAGCCATTAAATACTCAATATTTAAAAATCAATTAGCAGTGTATTAAAGGAATGTTAACTTTTATTTAAGGCATAAATAAAATTTCTTTCTAATACAAGTAGTGAAAATATCACTGGTAAACAGAGTCTCATAAATTAACATAATCTTCTCTTATCCGTGTTGTTAAAAATATCATCCAAATAAGTACTCATACCAGCGCCGTGTTTCTTCAGAATATTTTTAATCATCATAATTTATATTATAATGGTTAATTATATTACAAACACAACTGTTTGGCATGCGCTTAAACCAGGCGCCAGAGAGCAAAAGGCTCTCTGACGCCGCCTAGGGTCTTTGACCTTGGTCGTTTGACGCTAGGTAATCTCATCAATCAGTAAACATAAGTAATAAATCTCATCCAAGGGATTCTTATCTCTTAGGCTCCCATTGGTGAGTGGGCCAAATGTAGCCTTTGGTTCAGCCACGAAATCTTCTCTCTCTCCTCTCTTTCTCTCGACAATGGCTTGATGGAGCCAACATTTATTGAGATATTAACTGAAGCTCTTCATTCATTATTCATCCTCGAATATACCTTTTTTTGTAATTGGGTCGTTCCTTGATTTAAAAAGAGAAGCTTCGATATCTGCCTCTTTTCATTCTGAATAGAACGAATGTTTCAATTCACGTTTGGTGTTTTTGGCCAAATATGAATCGTTTAAATGTCAAGCAAATCTTATGTTTTTAATAGATGCTTCAGGACAAAAAGATCAGATTTCCTTATTTAATTATCTTGTTTGTCCTAGTTTTCCTGTCATTGCTGTTTTAGTATGTACATATTTATTGCCTTTTTATTTGCCTTATTTAATTATCTTATTTGTCTAAGTTTTTCTATCATTTTTGTTTTAGTCTGTACTTACCTATTGTTTTTTTTATTTGTCTGTTTTTATTCCTTCAGTTATATTCATCGTTGTAACTCTTTTTTTAAGAATTTTCTTACGAATGAATGATTTATTATTATTATTTTATTATTATTATTATTATTATTATTATTATTATTATTATTATCAATTATAATGACCTCTAGTTGCTAACATGACAGAGCTGCCAAACACATGGACCAATCTCAATGACTGACCTCTGCCCTGGGGTCAGAGGTCAAGATCTGATTTTTCTGTAATTTCAACATTGCAGAAACATTTCTGTTCTGTTCACTTTGCAGATGGTGTGGACTACTGGATACTGACCTGCCAGCAGGAACCATCTTATTATTACTTTAGTAGCATAATAAAGTAATTTTTATATGCTTACAGTAAAACTGAACATAAAACACAAATTGGATGATAAGAAATCTCGTGATTTGAACAGTTTGTGACATAGGCCTATGTGTAGCCGTGTTATACTAGTGAGATGAATCATAATTATTGAAAGCTCATTGTTCGTTTGTGTCTGATGTGAGGAAGCTGCTGGATACCAGTTTGTCTTTCTGTGTTTGTATTGGTATATTATAGATACAAATTGGCATGTTTATGATTTATACAACAAGGGGGTTTGTTATATATATAAACACTTAAAAATGTTACTGAAGAAAGAGTTTAACATTTACCACAATATGCCAATGATACCGGAAATGTTGATCGTCAGAGTTGCCCAGTAATGAATAAATGCCCACGGGATGAGGTCATGGACCAATCTTTATTGAGTTTCACTGGCAACATATTCAAACGGAGATCGAAAGTAAATATATTTTGACGTATACTTTTATGAATAATAAAAAATCAAGATTTGTAAAAGCACTCATGGTAAAAGCAAAGTAAAATAAAATATAGATTACTGGATTCAAGATGCAATAAATATATATTGGTAAAAGGACCTTTGTATATACGGCTTCGAAACCATTGAGAGGTGTAAAAACTAGAGGCATTTAGAGCTAAAAGAAGGACTTATCTATTTAAAAACGGTAATGACAGGAGGAACAAAGATAATTCAATATACTAAACTAATTACCAAACAAATAGTCGTAGCCAGATGAACTTACTGAGGGCTGAAGGAAGAAGAAGAAGAAGAAGAAGAAGAAGAAGAAGAAGAAGAAGAAGAAGAAGAAGTCTGGACTCCTGGATTGGCGGGGGACGTCAGGAACCTGTCCTGTCTGTGAACCCCAAACCGAGAGGTAGTCCTTATTCGGGGATTCCTAAGAGGGCTTTTTGACCCACCACACGGGGTCTCTTTCTTATGCCTTCTGAGCCAAAAACGACTCTCGGGACACCAAATGTTACGAAGTCTGAAATCGGCTCCATAACAAGTGAAAGGCCCAAGATTCTTTACTTTGGATAATCCAGGAGTCGAAGTGAGCTAAGTCTTCTGAATTCCTGGAAAAAAATTATCTTGTATCTTGAAAGACTTATTTTATGTAATATCTATGACAATTTCAAGAACTCTCTAACTGTTAATGTTTGTTACGTTTACTATACAAGTTTTCTATCGGGCCAGTTACTAATATAACTTGAAAAGTGTTTTAAAGGATTTAAAAGGAAAAAATAAATCCATATGGTCAATCGCATTCAAGCGAGAATCCCTGAAGCCTCTATGACGTCATCATGTTGACAAAGGCTTGCAATGACTTCCTTAAGACAGTTGGTTGAATGAGCCATTAAATATTCATTTAAAAATCAATTAGCAGTGTATTAAAGGAATGTCAAGTTTTATTTAAAGCATAAATAAAATTTCTTTCTAATACAAGTAGTGAAAATATCCTGCTAAACAGAGTCTCATAAATTAACATAATCTTCTCTTATCCGAGTTGTTAAAAAATATCATCCAAATAAGTACTCATACCAGCGCCGTGTTTCTTCAGAATATTTTTAATCATCATAATTTATATTATAATGGTTAATTATACAGTATTACAAACACAACTGTTTGGCATGCGCTTAAACCAGGCGCCAGAGAGCAAAAGGCTCTCTGACGCCGCCTAGGGTCTTTGACCTTGGTCGTTTGACGCTAGGTAATCTCATCAATCAATAAACATAAGTAATAAATCTCATCCAAGGGATTCTCATCTCATAGGCTCCCATTGGTGATTGGGCCAAATGTAGCCTTTGGTTCAGCCACGAAATCTTCTCTCTCTCCTCTCTTTCTCTCGACAATGGCTTGATGGAGCCAACATTTATTGAGATATTAATTGAAGCTCTTCATTCATTATTCATCCTCGAATATACCTTTTTTTGTAATTGGGTCGTTCCTTGATTTAAAAAGAGAAGCTTCGATATCTGCCTCTTTTCATTCTGAATAGAACGAATGTTTCAATTCACGTTTGGTGTTTTTGGCCAAATATGAATCGTTTAAATGTCAAGCAAATCTTATGTTTTTAATAAATGCTTCAGGACAGAAAGATCAGATTTCCTTATTTAAATATCTTGTTTGTCCTAGTTTTCCTGTCATTGCTGTTTTAGTATGTACATATTTATTGCCTTTTTATTTGCCTTATTTAATTATCTTATTTGTCTAAGTTTTTCTATCATTTTTGTTTTAGTCTGTACTTACTTATTGTTTTTTTTTATTTGTCTGTTTTTATTCCTTCAGTTATATTCATCGTTGTAACTCTTTTTTTAAGAATTTTCTTACGAATGAGTGATTTATTATTATTATTATTATTATTATTATTATTATTATTATTATTATTATTATTAAGTATAATGACCTTTAGTTGCTAACATGACAGAGCTGCCAAACACATGGACCAATCTCAATGACTGACCTGCAAGATCTGATTTTTCTGTAATTTCAACATTGCAGAAACAGTTCTGTTTTGTTCACTTTGCAGATGGTGTGGACCACTGGATACTGACCTGCCAGCAGGAACCATCTTATTATTACTTTAGTAGCATAATAAAGTAATTTTTATACTTACAGTAAAACTGAACATAAAACACAAATTGGATGATAAGAAATCTCGTGATTTGAACAGTTTGTGACATAGGCCTATGTGTAGCCGTGTTATACTAGTGAGATGAATCATAATTATTGAAAGCTCATTGTTCGTTTGTGTCTGATGTGAGGAAGCTGCTTGATACCAGTTTATCTTTCTGTGTTTGTATTGGTATATTATAGATACAAATTGGCATGTTTATGATTTATACAACAAGGGGGTTTGTTATATATATAAACACTTAAAAATGTTACTGAAGAAAGAGTTTAACATTTACCACAATATGCCAATGATACCGGAAATGTTGATCGTCAGAGTTGCCCAGTAATGAATAAATGCCCACGGGATGAGGTCATGGACCAATCTTTATTGAGTTTCACTGGCAACATATTCAAACGGAGATCGAAAGTAAATATGTTTTGACGTATACTTTTATGAATAATAAAAAATCAAGATTTGTAAAAGCACTCATGGTAAAAGCAAAGTAAAATAAAATATAGATTACTGGATTCAAGATGCAATAAATATATATTGGTAAAAGGACCTTTGTATATACGGCTTCGAAACCATTGAGAGGTGTGAAAACTACAGGCATTTAGAGCTAAAAGAAGGACTTATCTGTTTAAAATCGGTAATGACAGGAGGAGCAAAGATAATTCAATATATACTAAACTAATTACCAAACAAATAGTCGTAGCCAGATGAACTTACTGAGGGCAGAAGGAAGAAGAAGAAGAAGAAGAAGAAGAAGAAGAAGAAGAAGAAGAAGAAGAAGTCTGGACTCCTGGATTGGCGGGGGACGTCAGGAACCTGTCCTGTCTAAGAACCCCAAACCGAGAGGTAGTCCTTATTCGGGGATTCCTAAGAGGGGTTTTTGACCCACCACACGGGGTCTCTTTCTTAGGCCTTCTGAGCCGAAAACGACTCTCGGGACACCAAATGTTACGAAGTCTGAAATCGGCTCCATAACAAGTGAAAGGCCCAAGATTCTTTACTTTGGATAATCCAGGAGTCGGAGTGAGCTAAGTCTTCTGAATTCCTGGAAAAAAATTATTTTGTATCTTGAAAGACTTATTTTATGTAATATCAATGACAATTTCAAGAACTCTCTAACTGTTAATGTTTGTTACGTTTACTATACAAGTTTTCTATCGGGCCAGTTACTAATATAACTTGAAAAGTGTTTTAAAGGATTTAAAAGGAAAAAATAAATCCATATGGCCAATCGCATTCAAGCGAGGATCCCTGACTCCTCTATGACGTCATCATGTTGACAAAGGCTTGCAACGACTTCCTTAAGACAGTTGGTTGAATGAGCCATTAAATATTCATTTAAAAATCAATTAGCAGTGTATTAAAGGAATGTCAAGTTTTATTTAAAGCATAAATAAAATTTCTTTCCAATACAAGTAGTGAAAATATCACTGGTAAACAGAGTCTCATAAATTAACATAATCTTCTCTTATCCGAGTTGTTAAAAAATATCATCCAAATAAGTACTCATACCAGCGCCGTGTTTCTTCAGAATATTTTTAATCATCATAATTTATATTATAATGGTTAATTATATTACAAACACAACTGTTTGGCATGCGCTTAAACCAGGCGCCAGAGAGCAAAAGGCTCTCTGACGCCGCCTAGGGTCTTTGACCTTGGTCGTTTGACGCTAGGTAATCTCATCAATCAATAAACATAAGTAATAAATCTCATCCAAGGGATTCTCATCTCTTAGGCTCCCATTGGTGAGTGGGCCAGATGTAGCCTTTGGTTCAGCCACGAAATCTTCTCTCGACAATGGCTTGATGGAGCCAACATTTATTGAGATATTAACTGAAGCTCTTCATTCATTATTCATCCTCGAATATACCTTTTTTGTAATTGGGTCGTTATTTGATTTAAAAAGAGAAGCTTCGATATCTGCCTCATTTCATTCTGAATAGAACGAATGTTTCAATTCACTTTTGGTTTTTGGCCAAATATGAATCGTTTAAATGTCAAGCAAATCTTATGTTTTTAATAGATGCTTCAGGACAAAAAGATCAGATTTCCTTATTTAAATATCTTGTTTGTCCTAGTTTTCCTGTCATTGCTGGTTTAGTATGTACGTATTTATTGCCTTTTTATTTGCCTTATTTAATTACCTTATTTGTCTTAGTTTTTCTATCATTTTTGTTTTAGTCTGTACTTACTTATTGTTTTTTTTATTTGTCTATTTTTATTCCTTCAGTTATATTCATCGTTGTAACTCTTCTTTTAAGAATTTTCTTACGAATGAATGATCTATTATTATTATTATTATTATTATTATTATTATTATTATTATTATTATTATTATTGTTATTATTATTATTATTATTATTATGACCTCTAGTTGCTAACATGGCAGAGCTGCCAAACACATGGACGAATCTCAATGACTGACCTCTGTCCTGGGGTCATAGGTCAATATCTGATTTTTCTGTAATTTCAACATTGCAGAAACAGTTCTGTTCTGTTCACTTTGCAGATGGTGTGGACCACTGGATACTGACTTGCCAAGAGGAACCATCTTATTATTACTTTAGTAGCATAATAAAGTAATTTTTATGTGCATGCAGTAAAACAACATAAAACACTAATTGGATGATAAATCTCGTGATTTGAACAATTTGTGACATAGGCCTATGTGTAGCCTTGTTATACTAATGAGATGAATCATAATTATTGAAAGCTCATTGTTCGTTTGTGTCTGATGTGAGGAAACTGCTTGATACCAGTTTGTCTTTCTGTGCTTGTATTGGTATATTATAGATACAAATTGGCATGTTTATGATTTATACAAAAGGGGGTTTATATATATACACACACACACACACACACACACACACACACACATATATATATATATATATATATATATATATATATATATATATATATATATATATATATATATATATATATATATATATATATATATATATATATATATATATATATATATATATATATATATATATATATATATATATATATATAAACACTTAAATATGTTACTGAAGAAAGTTTAACATTTACCGCAATATGCCAACGACACCGGAAATGTTGATCGTCAGCCAATCAGAGCTGCCCAGTAATGAATAAATGCCCACGGGATGAGGTCATGGACGAATCTTTACTGAGCTTCATTCGCTACCTGTTCAAACGAAGATCGAAAGTAAATGTGTTTTGACGTATATTTTTATGAATAATAAAAAAATAAAGATTTGTAAAAGCACTCATGGTAAAAGCAAAGTAAAATAAAACATAGGTTACTGGATCTAAGATACAAAATATATATATTGGTAAAAGGACCTTTGTATATACGGCTTTGAGACTACTCAAAGGATGTGAAAACTAAGGCATTTAGAGCTAAAAAACGGACTTCTCTATTCAAAAACTGTAATGCCAGGAGGAACAAAGATATATTCAATATACTATACCAATTATCGAAGACGTCGTCGATATATCGGGCATATTTCTTCGTTCAAGCAGACAACGAGGAGGAGGTTGAAGCCTTTCGTCTGACCTTCCAAGAATGTAGTGTGTTGAACTACACTGTCGAGTTCAGCACAGACGACCGGCTCCCCTTCCTCGACGTTATTGTCACAAAGACGGAACGGAACTTGAAGACATCAGTCTACACAAAATCCACCAATTTGGAACTTTGCTTGAACGGAGATAGCGAGTGCCCTGCTAGGATTAAGAACACGACAGTCAGGACCTTCATTAAAAGGGCCCTCTCCCACTGCTCCACCTGGCAGGACACTAACAAGGAATTCGAACGTGCTGCACAAATGATGAACAATGGTTTCACCAACAAACTTGTCAACAAAGAAATTCGAACTGGCCTGGAAAAATGGTACTGGCCTGGAAAAATGGTACAACGGTGAGAGCACACAACCTGCCCCCCAAGATGACATCAAGATATATTATAAGGCCCGGATGCATCCCGAGTACCGTGAGGACGAGAGCTCCATGAAGAAAATCGTCATGGAAAACGTCACCCCGACCGAAGACAGCAAGAAAATAAATCTTGTAATTTATTATAAGAACCGCCGCACCCGTGATCTTGTGATGAAGAATAACCCCTCTCCACCAGCAAGAGAACCCCTCAAGCAGAAGAACGTGGTCTACCAATTTGTATGTCCTGTCCGAGGATGCCCCGGCGCTTATACTGGAATGACCACGATGCGTCTGTCAAAAAGGATCTCCTGCCACGCCCAGGAGGGTGCCATCATGAACCACGCCCGTGCTGCCCACAATATTTCCATCTCCCGCGACAGTATTATACAAAATACAAGTATAATCGGGAGAGCCGCCGACCCTCGACGTTTGCGCCTGCTAGAGCCGCTCCTCATTGCCGAGAAAAAAACCAACAATGAATACGACGCAGGAGGCATCGCTCCTACCCACGAATTTAAGAAGAGTAATGCAGAACACCCACCAAATCCAACGAATACCTGAAAACGACAACCCCGAGAATGGAGATGCCCCTGATGAGCGAGGCGCCCTTCGAGACAATCCCCCGACTACGACAGAAAGAGTAGATAATGACATCATTCATCCTCAGCCCAGTAGCAGCCAAACTACCGATGATGTCAGCCGGCATGACATCACGCAACGGCAGGCCAATGGGAACGCTGGAATGAATGATATTCCCAGGTTGCGAAGATCTGTCAGGATCGAGCTTCGCCGCAGAAATTTGGCTTGAAGTTCGCCGACTGCAACCAATCAGAATTCGCCGTCCATGACCCCCGCTGAAGCCCGTGTATAAGTTCAGAAGGACCTATGCAATCTGCCAGTCCTCTACTAGCTCCCGCTGGAGAATGACAGAAGAGTCTGTCGAAACGTCGCGGCAACAATTGTATAGAACTAACTGTATAGAATATATAAAGAAGCAGAATCCAGATTTTGACTTTTCCCCCATGAAATGACAAATAATAATAATAATAATATGGCTGATGGTATATGGCAATCATGACATTAAAGAAAATTTGATAATAACTGCCTTGTGTTATTTTACGAAGTGCTGTCGTAGAGGGCCAAATCACGCATCTTCATCCGAATAAAAAAAACATACTGGAAGCATTTTCTCAAATTACACTAGAGACATCAATATATAGATTCAGTAAATAGAATCACTAATAATCTTGCTTGGTAAACTCATTGATTGGGTAATTTTACACTCGCGTTGTCATTCAGATAATTTTTCAGCACACCAAGGAAAATGTTAAGTCTGGATTTTATATAATTTGTTCGAAATGTTATTTTGCATTAAAATTTACTGCTCTTTAGGAATAAATATTCACGTTTCATCAAGCTAGTTAATTTCTTTTTAAATATAAGTCATCGGCAGTCAGATTATTTAGGATAATAATTATTTTTATATATGTCATTTTAATAACTTTGTTGTTTTGGAAAAAAAAATTATTTCTTTTTCTTGGTATTTTTTTACGTGCGAGTACAAATCGCAGGTAAACTGAATTTTTATAAAGTACGCGGTTTTTCGTGAAAAGTAACACGTGACTGCATTTTACATATATGAGATATAGGCGTATTTACAGATACACACGGTAACCACTACTTTTCTTGCTACTGCTGTTTCTTTCTTCATCATTATCAATCAAACGTTTATTTCCGCAACGTTCTTCTTTCACATATTCAACCACTTGGAAATAATTAATGTCAAAATTATGAATTACGTTACCTTTTTTTTTTTTTTTTACTGTCCTTTGGCAGACTTTTTTCTAGCAATCAGCATCACAAGAAAGTTTTTTTTTGCCTTTTGCTTGTGTGGATATAACTAACGCTGAAACATCGATTATCTGATTTGCTGTAATTACTAATGTTGATGACAGTATTGATAACTGTAATTAGGAACAGGTCTGTAAGCTCTTCAGATACTTCAGTTTTGCCATGTAGTGGTAATGTCTGCGGTATTTACTCACTTCAAATTCAGCGTTGGTAAATGTTTACAGCCAGTAAATTGAGAAAGCTTACGAATATTCGAGACATGTTTGACCACTTATGGAATGATGAAATTATTTTCAGATAGCAACCGATCGATTTGTGTATAAAGACTAATTATCGACGCAAAAGAGTCTCAATAAAAAGTTGATCGTCTAGAACCCATATGAGCGTCCTATGTGTTTCTTTTTCTGTGGGTACTATTTCATTCACTGTCCCGTTGAGCTCAAGAAAAAAAGTCCTTCGATCAGGCTTTGTAGCATCCGACAGGGCAACCTTTCCTACGTTTTCTTTGTGGATATCGGTAATACTAGGTTTACACTGTTTATTTGCTTTTTATTTTTTTCTTTTCTGTCGAGCTTTGAAAACTTTTCCTTCTGGTATTTACCTTTTGAAACCCATTATTTTTCCACGAGACTTTATATGTATATATATGTATGTATGTATGTGTATACACACACACATATATATGTGTGTTGGTGTATGTATGTGTTTGTGTGCGTATCAATCAGTTTCTTGAAAGTTCTTCTGTGAATTATCACGCAAAAGAAGACCGCTGAAAATGCTTGAGTAAAACTGAAATGTTAAAACTTAAAGGAACGACAACAACTCACACCTGAAATGAATGTCTCATGCATTGCAAAAAACAGCTTCATTTGTTCTTACATACATACCTAGCATTATTAAGACCAGTACTATAGCATACCTCTTCAGATACAAATCATAGTTCAAAATAGTTTTAGTTTCTGTAAAAGAAAACTGTTGTGCCGGCTTTGTCTGTCCGTCCGCACTTTTTCTGTCCGCCCTCAGATCTTAAAAACTATTGAGGCTAGAGGGCTGCAAATTGGTATGTTATTCATCCACCCTCTAATCATCAAACATACCAAATTGCAGACCTCTAGCCTCAGTAGCTTTTATTTTATTTAAGGTCAAAATTAGCCATAATCGTGCTTCTGGCAACGATATAGGACAGGCCACCACCGGGCCGTGGTTAAAGTTTCATGGGCTGCGGCTCATACAGCGTTACACCGAGACCACTGAAAGATAGATCTGTTGTCGGTGGCCCTGATTATACGCTGTAGCGGCTGTACAGAAAACTCGATTGCGCCGAAGAAGCTTCGGCGTATTTTTTTACTTGTTTACTTTTATTTCGCGATACAGAATGAACTAATTTCAAGTACGTAAGAGAAAGGTAAAGGTTAATAAAGTACTCAGTTTTCAGACGTCTCCACGTGTCGCATGAAAAGGATGCAGGCATAAATATCTTTAGGATACCAAAAATATATATATATTCGTAATTA
>NC_089750.1:65774706-65782206 GCF_040412425.1 Macrobrachium rosenbergii
TCTCTCTCTGTTCTTGTTAGAGACATATTTATTTTCTCCCTATTTTTGTTAGAAGTATTTTTTATTCGTTGTGTGTGTTTCTATTCTTGTTAGAGACATTTATATTCTCTATCTTTCTCTCTCCATTTTTGTTAAAGACATTTTTATTCTCTCTCTCTCTCTCTCTCTCTCTCTCTCTCTCTCTCTCTCTCTCTCTCTATATATATATATATATATATATATATATATATATATATATATATATATATATATATATATATATATATATATATATATATATATATATATATATATATATATATATATATATATATATATATATATATATATATATATTTTATGTATGGATATCTATATAGTTAGATAGATAGATAGATAGATACACAGATAAACACAAATACATAAAATCCTTTGCGTTCTCTTTTGAAGGAATTTTACCGCTACTCTCTGCCCCTGTCATTATAATCGAGCACAACTCCGTCTGAAGCATTATTTTCCTTATATATCTTTTCTTTCGAGGAAAGAAAGGAAGTCTCCTCCTTCTCATTACAGTCTTGTCAGCCTGTAATCATATGTGTTATCGTTCTCCTGAAATCTTTGAAAATCTGCATTGTTATTTCTATTTCTCACAAACATTATTAACGAATTCTGCTTTTTCGTTTGAGATTATTTCAGTGTAGCGAGGGACTGAAAATGGTAATGCAAAGATAATAATAATAATAATAATAATAATAATAATAATAATAATAATAATAATAATAATAATAATAATAATAATATAAAGGAAACAAACGAAGAGGTATTTTATTGCCATAAAAATACGCATTTCGTAAACCACATATAGATTAGACATGATATTAAGTAAGGAAAGTAATAAAACAAATAACGCTGCAAACGAAAAGATAGATAGATAGAGATATAATAGTAATAAAAATCATCATCATCCTAATATACAGAAAACAAACGAAGGATATTATATTGCCCCAAAAAAAAAGTATTTTCTAAACCACAGATAGATTGGACGTTATATTCAGTAGGGAAAGTAAAACAGTAAATAACACTGTAAAAGAGGAAGAGAGAGAGAGAGAGAGAGAGAGAGAGAGAGAGAGAGAGAGAGAGAGAGAGACATCCCATTGCCCATGAAAAGTCTATTATATTCCTCGGACATATCTCAGATTAAATATGATGTCCAGCGGGGAAAGGACCAGCGGGATCTAGTTTTTTTTCTTTCCAGCCGTGTGCGGCGCCTCTTGTCTCTTGATCGAATCGAAATTGTCAAGAGGAGCCGATAGCGAATCTCACGCGGACGGCTTTATTGCCCTCCCGATACGTCACGCCTTATCTTTCGCATGTCCGACAGACGTCTTTGGCATGTCCGACGGACAGAAATGAGATCATTTGGACGGAGAACCCGCGGGGGTTTTGAGGGGTGATTATGCGGCACGACATGTCACAAAGTCATTTAAATTTTTTTTTAATTTTTTTATTTTTATTTTACTGCATTTCATCGCATGTGACTTACGTCCAAAGGCTGTGAAATTGTCTGTTATTACAATTACGATTCCTCTTGTTATTTTTTCGGCTTGTTATAAGGGAATTTTCTCATTTATTACCTTGTTTTAGCAAATTTCATTGCGCGGAAGATGACGTCCATCGATTTTGAACTTGTGCCTCGTCGCCGTAAAATCAAGGAATTCAAAAGTGGAAAATCATATTTGATGTCGTGACGTCACGTAACTCCACTCAGGAGCGAATAAGAAGATATTAAATCAACGCATTATCTATAAATTGCATTTCAGTGTTTCATGAAATATGTGTACCCTTCTCTTATATTATCAAGTCTTAGTAATTCATTCTCATACTTGCGGGGTAACAGAAGAAAAGATGTTTGAATTTGTGTTGCTTTCATCTTGAAATACCAACACGATAAAGTATAACTCGTTTCGTATTTCTTTAAATTTTATAACCTGAAAAATATGTCAACATACAAGGTTTGTTTATGAAATGCTGGAGAGAGAGAGAGAGAGAGAGAGAGAGAGAGAGAGAGAGAGAGAGAGAGAGAGAGCATGTTATAAGACCACCTAGGGGCTAAAACAAAAACAAAGAACTCTCTTAAAGGGAATGACTCCTTGAAGTAAGGAAGTTAATGCCGAACAGTATCTTCCCATTCTAAACTTTCAGTACATTATTAAAATAAGAAGAATATACCAGTCGTACTGATAGAGACATGGACAGACATTTTTACTATTTACATATATATATGTTTAAAGTAGGCACTTATGAAAGTATGCGAATAATAATAAAGCAAGAAAACCTTTTGTGTTTAAATGGTTATGTCAGTTAATATGAATATCATCAAGGGATAGTTCGGAAACATTTTGAAGATTCGAGCAATTTTCTGATATTGTTACTATTACCTTCACTACTTCTATGGCTCCATTTAGATATTTAGATTTGTTGCTTTTTGTGTGCGCCTTATGTGTGGCGTTAAAGCTCTTAATATTTTTTTTTTTTTCACGATAACTTAATAGTTTCATATCTGAACATTTCGTAACGGAATATTTATAAAATTTGTATGACCAAAAAATTAATATTCTACCTAGACACACATGTATATATATATATATATATATATATATATGTGTGTGTGTGTGTGTGTGTGTGTGTGTGTGTGAGGAAGTGTTTGTGTATGTGTATATATATATATATATATATATATATATATATATATATATATATATATATATATATATATATATATATATATATATACATATACATATATATGTGTGTGTGTGTGTTGTGCGTGTATAAGTATGTATATGTATATATAATCCACGAAGGAAAGAGAAACAGTGGAGTACTGCATGGCCTTTCGAGTTCATGTCCTTCTCTGAGCAGACTTCTAAGTAAAGGACAAGAAGTCAAAAAGCCTTGCAGCACTCCATTGTTTCTCTTTCCTTCATGGATTTTATCTTTATATGTTCATCACATTCCATATTTTCGTGATTCAGTTATACATACATACATACATACATACATACATACATACGTACATACACACCACATTATTAGTACAACAGCCGTCCAGTGACCCTCAATTACCTCATCGCGTGAGGTAGGTGGTGGCCTCGAAGTCCTCTCCTCTCTCGACGACGCTGCTGGAATAGTTGGTTGTTCCGAGCCGCCTTGAACTCTCTGGCGGCCTCTTCCCAGACGCGATACGAAATGGCCCCTTGTTATGTCATTATGTTATCCTCACGTGTTGCAGTGGATTTTATGCCTTGTTTCATTATCGTCTTGGGATTCGCTTCGATGTCTGATTACGTTTTTCTTTATAAGTCATTATTATTATTATTATTATTATTATTATTATTATTATTATTATTATTATTATTATTATTATTATTGGTAAGAAATTCACAACGTCGTTATTGAACTGATTTCAATGTCTGATTATGCCTTTCCCTGTATGTGATTGTTATTATTATTATTATTATTATTGCTGAGAAATTCAGTGTTGTTATTAAACTGATTTCAGTGCCTGGCGTGCTTTTCTCTCTACTTTCTGATTAATAATAATAATAATAATAATAATAATAATAATAATAATAATAATAATAATAATTATTATTATTATTATTATTATTATTATTATTATTATTATTATTATTATTGCTAAGAAATTCACATTATCCTGATTAAACTGATTTATAATAAAAATCGGTTGTATAAATAAGTTGCGTTATTTGTAAAAGATAAAAACGAAGGCTTTCGGGTGTTCTTCCTCAGTGTTTACGTTAAAATGTAACGTCAATTTATTTATATATATTGTGGATTTTTATTATAAAACAAATTATCATTATTATTATTGTCATTGTCTGCCAGTGAATGCGATTTGTTGAATAATCTCTGAGACAGTTATCAGTCTAGCCTTTTGGACACCCCACTATATTAGGTTATTAACTTGATGTCTGTAAAGGCATCATTCCTTCTTCCTTTGTGGTAAAAAAAAAAAAAAAAAAGTAAAATATGCACCGAAGTTTCTTCAACGCAATCGAGTTTTCTGTACAGCGTACAATCAAGGCAACCGAAAATAGATCTATCTTTCGGTGGCCTCGGTATAATGCTGTATGAGCCACGCTCGTATGAAACTTTCAGCCACGGCCCGGTGGTGGCTTATCCTATACCGTTGCCAGATGCACGGTTATGGCTAACTTTAACCTTAAGAAAAATTTTTAAAAACTACTGAGGCTAGAGGGATGCAGTTTGGTATGTTTGATGA
This sequence comes from Macrobrachium rosenbergii, assembly GCF_040412425.1. Taxonomy (NCBI): domain Eukaryota; kingdom Metazoa; phylum Arthropoda; class Malacostraca; order Decapoda; family Palaemonidae; genus Macrobrachium; species Macrobrachium rosenbergii. The sequence goes on from NC_089750.1 coordinate 65,778,992, forward strand.
TTGGAGAGTGGATAATCAACATATCAATTTGCAGACCCTAGTTTTTAAGATCTGAGGGCGGACGGGAAAAGTACGGACAGAATAAAGTGCGGATGGACAGACAAAGCTGGCACAATAGTTTTCTCTTGCAGAAAACTAAAAATGAATGTTATGCTCTTCATATCGATTCGAGTACCGGTATCTAACTGTAAGCGTTCTCACATCAGAAGTGGGTTTTCCTTATGTAGTGTTTCCGTGTTTATTTTTTAATCTTTGTGATATTGTTTGTTAAGTTATATATATTTTTTAATCTTCTTCACACCGAAGGAGACTCGGCTCGGCATTTGTAAATATAAATATTACCGTTTGTGAGATAAGTAACACATATTTAAGGCTTCACGTTAAGGGACCATGAATAGTCGCTATATCAATTACAAATTTCAGAATACTTAGATATTTCTTATTCCAAACAATGAAGTAGCCTGAAATTTATATATATACGTTTATATATATATATATATATATATATATATATATATATATATATATATATATATATATATATATATATTTATATATATATATATATATATATATATATATATATATATATATATATATTTATATATATATATATATATATATATATATATATATATATATATATATATATATATAATATTTACACGTATATATATGTACATATATATATATATATATATATATATATATATATATATATATATATATATATATATATATATATATATATATATATATATATATATATATTTAACATAAATACTGATCAACGTTCAGGTTCAGTACCAGTTGTCTAGATAACAACATTCACTCGCAATTAACGTTCCTCATTAAAAGTTGACGTCATTCTGTTAAAACTTATTTTAACTGAAATTTGTCTCCAATTAATAAATTAATATGGAAGTCAAAATGCTCCTCATTCTAATCAAACTTTTTTTTTTATCTAAATTTGTCTCTAATTAATACGGAAGTCAAATAAAACTTTTTTAAACTTGTTATTCTAAACGTGTCGTTAAAAGGCGTGTGTTCATTAACAGAATATGAATGAATGCGGGTGGCTAGGAGTTTAATCAGCAAAGTCTCGTAATGGAGGGCGGAAATTGTTGAAGATCTGGAGGATTCACTGAGGTGACAGGGGAATATGGCGTTGCATCGACCGTCGTCATCGACGACGCTCTGAGGGAGAAGATTAAAAATCGGGAAAAGGAAAACGAGGATCATTTATTATTATTATTATTATTATTATTATTATTATTATTATTATTATTATTATTATTATTATTATTATTATAAGAAATACCACCGAAAATACCATCAAGAAATTCTACGGATATACATCCCATGTTTCAGTTACCTGTTGTAATGGTTTAAATAAAAAATTTCTGCTGTAAGAAATACACTGTTTTATCCGTCGAAATATGAACATTGGGCAATTATTAACTAATATTTATGTGCATCAAAAACGAATTATAAGAAGAATTGAGAAGACTCAGTATAAAATCAATTCGCAAAAGCAGCCATTTTATTCAACAAAATATTATTATTATTATTATTATTATTATTATTATTATTGTTGTTTTTGTTGTTGTTGCTGTTTGCTCTACTAGTGGCTTTCATTCATAAATTACCCTTCCATAAGGTAGAATAGATTTAGTTTTAGTCCTCTGCCAATATTGCTGAAAAGAATATAAGATCAAGTCGTGAACAAAATGAATGTTTCATTTTCTCTGTAGGTTCTTCGAACCTAGTAAATTTGGTGAGTGGTTTTGAACTCCTGAAACGTTACTTTTGTCCATTTTATTTACGGCAAAATGAAATCTTCCTAGTCTTGTATGTGATCAGTATATTTACTGTCTCTTGCAAGATCTATGTTTTATTTTTCTATACTGGTGTCCCGTTAGACCTTGCAAGTTGCATTTAAATGCACCGTGCAGGACATGGTTAATACATATTACTTTGGTTAAATTCCCATTTTGGTGGAGGGGGGTCACAAATTCGTCAGCTTTCGGTTCTGTGAATATCTTCAATTTCAAGTCGACTTTGATCTTTCATTCAGTTCATTACAAGTTTTGTATGTTGCCCCATGTCTGTGACACTTTTTTTTTGACGATTTTCTGTAACTTATCTTCCCATTATGCGTCATCATAATGCTCCGTGAAATGATTAAATAAAGAGAATGCTACTGAATAGGTCATTTCTGCTGGCTCTTATTATTCTCTTTCATAATTTTGTCGCTCGTGAAACAAATGTTCTAGCGGAATTCTTTGATAACATTAACAACACGTGTAGCCCATCTGAAGAGGAACAGTAATTCACCTCAAACAAGAATGTTGGCTTTGAAAAACAACAACCTTATGAAACGGAATTAGGGCCTTTCTGTATCTTGAGACTTTCTGCACGAATGAATATGCCCCGAAATAACTTAGTTGTGAGAAGCCTGAATTCTTAAAGAATCTCGTGTGTCCTCAAGTTGAAAACTTTACTTTAGGAGGCTACTTCTCAGTATTCTCGGATTATTCCACAAGAACGTAATTTTCTTCAGTTATTCTTGTCATCCTGATTTCATTATTTGTGCCGCATCCTTAAGGTAGATGAGGATGTTCATCGACTGAGGATACCAGTCATGCCACAAAAAGGAAGCGTTTTTTCCGAAGGATTGCTGAGTAATAGAAGGATGTTCTGCAGGGATGTTGTGCCTTGTTAAGGTACTGGCATCAGGACGTTTAGCCACAAGCGGAAATGTTTCGGTCGCCCTTTCCCGAGGAAGAAATGAATAGGCAGGATGTCCAGCAAACTAAGAAACAAAATGGGGCCCAGAAAAATGTGATATTATAAATGCAAAATTTGTTTCTACATATCTTACAAGAATATAAAAACATTAATGGAAATGTATAGGAATTTACCCACGCCTAAATAGCACAGAAACTAAATACTCCAAGTTTTCTTCTTAAAACGTAGGTCTACATAATCCACTTCAAGGTAACATGGGACATAAAAAAAATGCAAAATGAGCTGTACAAAAAAACTTCCATTATTATAACCAAGAATACTTAGCAGGACCTGCATGCCTTCGGTAAACAAGGCAGTTCCTGATTTTTTTGGATATATCCTTTACGTAGTAAGAAAGTATTACCTGTTTATATTTCTTAACAACTCACAAGATTAAGCTTGCATGACAATTATGTTTGGAAAAA
>NC_089750.1:65787206-65789706 GCF_040412425.1 Macrobrachium rosenbergii
ACAAGATATACTGCATAACCAGTAAAGAGGTACCTTCAGTCTTCTGCTGAATGATATTCATTCGATAAAAATTTGACATTTATACGACTAAATTACGATAAAAGCACATTATAAGTTTTCTGCGAATTACCCTGTCATTCTTGTACTCTAGAAAATATAGTGGTTTACCCAACATATAATTTGTTTTCTTTTTCGCATTCCATAGACTGAGTGAGTCTTATGTCCTGTGGATTTCAAAGCAATTTTCCCATTTGCAGTTCATACATTGGTCATGAAATGTACTGGTCATGTCATTATGGTTATTACTGATCAATGACACAAGTAATACTCTCATTGCTTGGACTGCTCTCTCTCTCTCTCTCTCAAACATATAGTGTGTGTGTGTGTGTGTGTGTGAGAGAGAGAGAGAGAGAGAGAGAGAGAGAGAGAGAGAGAGAGAGAGAGAGAGAGAGAGAGATTTCTGGTCACATTCTAAAGATATATGGAAATACCATGGCCATGTAAATATATATATATATATATATATATATATATATATATATATATATATATATATATATAGAAGGAGTGAAAGAAGGAGTTGACCAAGCGCTTTCGTGTATTTCCCTTGACCCTGAGGAGATGTGGGAAATACACGAAAGCTCTTGGTCAACTCCTTCTTTCATTCCTTCCTCCAGCTCTACGACAACATGAAATATCGCAAGTTCTAGCGATAGATCGTCAATATATATATATATATATATATATATATATATATATATATATATATATATATATATATATATATATATATTCATATACATGTATGTATGTGTATCCGTGTATGAGAATGTGTGTGATATTTCTGGTTACTTTCCAAAGATATTGGAAATACCTTTGCCATGTAATGAACGTTCAGCTTCTCGATTTCCTAACGCTTTTGGATAAGTTTTTCACTGAAATCCTTTGAAAATCTGGATTGGAAATGAAAAGTATTGCTTGCCTACGCCGGGCTTCGAACTCGCGTCGGAGACAGGAAGACGTTCAGGGTCTAATGTTAATGTCAACAGAATCTCTTTTGATTTGTAATTTCTACATTTCTCCCATTGCTGTTCAGTCTCACGCTGGCGTTGTTGACCTTTTATACTACTGTGTCGTCAATCTGTCTTACCAATAAGTCACCCCTTTGGGCAAGTCCAAATTTATCGCCGCATCTTAAAGACAAATTGCCTTCAATTCATCTGATAACTGTGTTTAAAGAACCACTGCTATTTTCACGCTAGTTTCTGATGCAAATCTATTAACCGGTCATTCATCCGTTTGTTTTTGTCTTTATCTTTAGAATCCACGCATGCGGGCCTAATTATAGGTCCCTGTGTTTTAAGTACCAGAAGTATTCTATTTTTAGATGTCAGTACATCCACGTTCACCCTATGCTTTACACGGTACGATTACCCTTTTAATCTCTGCCAACGCTGATTCAGCTGTTGGTCTACCAAAAGCAAACGTAAAGTACAGGATTGAAGTCTTGATGTCATGCAAGGTTGTCCGTGCAATGCCGTACTCATTCATGATACGTGCCGTAGAAGCAAAGGCGGTGCCTAGCTTTTGAAAATGAGAATCGACGTGGTTCTGTCAATATTACCGGCTGCTCTTTGTTTAAAGTTCGCCTGTCTTTTCTAAATCTCTGCTTTTTTTTTAAGGTCAATGTGCTTCCGAAAACTACATATTTCCTTTCCTTTTGTACCTTGCGTGACAGGTACTGGAAATTTAGATAAGAAATTTGGGCGTATACATTTACATGTTCATTTACAATGAAATAATATTCAAATGTACTACGCCAATCTATCGGAAATAAAACCCAGGTTTTCCATCCCTTTCTGCAAATACAATGATTATCGACATGAAATGAACAATAAGCTTTAGTAGAAGTGTAAAAGTGGATATGAAAGTGTGTTATATACATACACTCATATGCACACGTACACGTGTAGTATATTGTTTATGCAAATAACTTTTGTGTACAGTATATCGATTTTGGCTATTCAAGACTATATATAGGGCACAATTCTTCTGTCTTGAGTTACCCTTACCGCTAAGGACTACAGGGTATATACAGTATATATATACACACACACACACACACACATATATATATATATATATATATAGAGAGAGAGAGAGAGAGAGAGAGAGAGAGAGAGAGAGAGAGAGAGACAGACAGACAGACAGACAGACAGACAGACAGACAGACACTCACATTTATGTATATATATATATATATATATATATATATATATATATATATATATATATATATATGTATATTATATATATATATAAATATTTATATAGCTATATAGGTAGATAGATAAATAGATAAAGGTATGTGTGTGAGCGAGCTCTCGTCTGGCATTCGTTAAAGCCAGTATTCTTATATTTCTGGATTCCCATATCGGAGCTGCTGTCACCATCCAACTCTGACATCCGTTTCATCATTGCAATCAATACCTGCCTGACC
>NC_089750.1:65792206-65797206 GCF_040412425.1 Macrobrachium rosenbergii
ACAGGTTTTTATGCCTTGGGGCCACTAGTCTCTAGAAAGGAAAGCCTTACGTGGCTGAAGTTTGGATTACTTATTTAAACCATGATGTTTATTTTTTATTATTCTTTGTTGAATATGAATATTTTATTTAGGCCAAAGGCCAAGCACTGGGACCTATGAGGTCATTCAGCGCTGAAACGGAAATTGACAGTAAAAGGTTTGAAAGGTGTAACAGGATTAAAACCTCGCAGTTGCACTATGAATCAAATGTTAGGAGAGGGTGGAAAGTAAGGCGGAAGAAAGAGAATATGAAAGGAGGTAGAGTAAAAGAAGAGAAAGGGGTTGCAGCTAGGCGCCGAAGGCACGCTGCAAAGAACCTTAAGTAATGCCTACAGTGCCCCGCACGAGGTGTACTGACGGCACTACCCTCCTACGGGGTTATTCTTTGTTAGATCTAATATTGGGTTCACGTTAGTAGGCTAAGCATTGTGTCCAAAAACACAAATTTATCTAGGTGTTTTCCGACGAGTTGAATATCTATTTCTTATAGAGCTTGGTAGACACTTCTCTAATATCCCATAAGTATGTTTATAAGTGAATTTCCATACCCTTGTGCGCTTGTTTTCACACTGTTCATTTAATTTATACGTGATACCAGTATTGCTCAACTAAACCACCCTATTGTACTAGCAAGCATATAAGATTTTTTTTTTCTATACCTATGCATCTTTGGATATCTATTATTGTCCCATCGTGGCCACTAGGGCTATGGTTTAAACAAATTTTAATCTACACGACACGAAGATGGTCGCAAATTAAGTTAGTAGGCTGTAGCCTTGTTGTTCTCGAGAAGGCTCTTCAAAATTTGCCCTACACATTTCTTCGTAAAGCTTTGGAAGCCTATTCTTGCTTTGAGGACTACGGTTTGATCGAACTTCAATGTATACTTTATAAGACAGATTTCACGCAAGTTTTATCATTCCTGAGTCGGTAGCACCATAGAAAACTTTTAAGTGACCCCACCCTCTATGAACTTTTCCCGAAATATCCATGGATGCTTTGTGGTAACTTGGCTAAAACCGATTCAGTGGTTCCTTAGAAGTGAAAGATATTAAAAGTTTACGCCAGACAGAAAGATAGATGTACATACAGACAGACAAACACCTTTCCGCTCAGTAGTTACGCCAGACAGACAGATAGATGTACATACAGACAAACAGCTTTCCGCTCAGTAGTTAGACTTGTGAGTTAACTAAAAGCCAGAAATTATCTTTTGCCTGTAAGATGGCTAAAGTCTGAACGGATTTGAAATGCTGAATTGAGCTGATAATTTAAGATCCTGAAAAAATACTTTAACTTTGACAATTAATCTTATTATTCCGTAAAAATGAAATTACTTACGAGGCTTAAGTCCGGAAAATGCAGAAGTTACATTATACAAGAAAGAATAGCAAATTGATATAAAAACAATATGAAATAATCGCTTGACAGTGAAGTTGGATTATTTCCAAAGATGAAATAGTGAGCTGATCGACAAAAAGAGAAAAAAAAAACTATACAAAAGAATATGTGACAGCTCTGAATGTCTCATATATCGCTTAAAGTAAAAGTGTCATTAATAAAGTAGTGTTATGACCAACAAAGACTTCTTGAATCATCCGTCTTGGCGTAGAAGTCTGCTTGATTTTATGGTTGTGGAGAAAAATGACGGGGTGGATTTGCTGAAATAAACATTCAAGGGCACCTTACAGACAAAGAACCATGCATTAGGTGTTTCTGTGGGCTAATGTAGCTCTCTGTCTCTCACTCAAACACACACATACATACATATATATATAGGCTATACGCGCTCGTGTGAATGTTAGAGCGTGTGCGTGTATAGAGAGAGAGAGAGAGAGAGAGACAGAGAGATGATCTAAATTTTGCGGTAATCGATAGTCAGTTGTTAATATTTTACATGTATAATTACGCATTTTTTTTTCTTTTTTACATTTTTCATCGTTCATTTTTCCATTGATTCATTCAGCTGTTATCTAGTTTTAGCAAATTGGAATTGGTGAGACATAAGCCATCTTATGCGGATCTAAGTGAATTTTACATTTTGTAGTGACTGAATATGTGCAACAAGCAACATTGGCAGATGGTATATGAGTTGAAATAATTGTTTTTTTTAGGTAAACAAATTAGATGTGAAGCACTTAAACTGAAGCATTTATGACAAAGAGTATTTTAACGAAAAGGAAAAAACTATTAAGAAAAAGAAACTATTACTAGCGTGAGATATCCTGTGTGACGCAAAGAGAGAGAAAAAAGATGCCAAGTAATACAAAAAGAGAATTAATTTTTATGACCAAAACGAAGCAAACGAAGAAACATAAGCTAAATCATATCTTCAGAATTATCTGTATGTGACAGATAAAGAAAGGTTGATTTAAGGAAAAGGAAGGAAAGGAGGGAATAGGAATAAAAGGAGTGAGAAAAGAGAAACTGTCGGTTAGAAACACTAACTTTCTTCCCCCCTCACCCCTTTACCTCAGTCTCTCCCAAACCGTCCTGCTCCCATTTCTCCCCTCCCCCCCTCTCCCCTACCCATCCCCTCCCCCGTATCGATCCGCTAATGTAGCATAGAAGAAGGTCAGATCTCCTTAACCCCTCCCCTACTCCCTCCACCCTTCCTTCCTTCCTTCCTCTAAGTCTTCCTCAACCTATCCCTCCCCCCCCTTACCCTCACCTCTTCCCTACCTCTCGTATCTCCCTGTTCCTCTTAATAATCCCTTTTTCGTAATAGTTGTGTTTCTGTCGTGGTATGAGACCGTAATTGAAGACGACCACAGACTAGGGAGGTAGTTTTATGTTCGTCTTTTTTTTTAAACCGACATGAACCGCTTTTATATACATATATACGCTATGCGGAACAGTTACGTTCATCAGTGAACTGAGTTATAAAATGAGTATTGTGTAGGTACCGGGTCCTGAATTATTTATGATGTGCATTAATTCGGTTTGGTCTCCACTTACGGAATTATCCCGAGCCGCTGGGTCCATTAATACTAGATTTATCTGGTTTCATCAAATTTCGCTCGTCGCAGTTGTGAAAGCCGAATCTATTATTTGAGATGGAAGGTAACTTGGTCTAAGATGAAATATTGTAGAGAGAAATGACGTTGGAGAGGACTGCCTGATATAACTTTAACTGTTTGCAGGGCCACATAAAAGCACCGTAGGCCTTTGCTAGCAAATCAGTGTATTTGGGGTCCCTACTCACCCACCCACAGAGATGCAGAGTAAACGGTAAATGAAATCAGACCTATAAATTTAACCCAACAGTTAAAAATTGTTTGCAAAATTAGTGTTTAAGCATAAAAAATATGCAGTAAAACAAAGATTAAACACCAAAATTTGAACTATATAACGTGAGCTTTAAAAAATAATTGAATGATAACAATATGGCAGCATAGGGTTTATATATATATATATATATATATATATATATATATATATATATATATATATATATATATATATATATATATATATATATATATATATATACACATATATAGAGTATATATGTTGTTTATTTCTTGCACTCTTAGTGTCCTGTAAGGTGAGTCACTTAAAACACAACAGAAAAGTAGACTATAAACTTACAACTGCATTATCTTTATGATATTTATTAGAAATGCAGGCACTCATGCGTACCATCGTCTCTTTTAAGTGAAATAAAGAAGATGGTCCTGTTTAAGTAACTAAGCCCTTGTGCATTTTTAATGGCATATGCTAAGCAGTGCCACAGTTAGGCTTAAGGAGACGACATACATTAGATTTACCCCCAACGTTAAGTGTATTGCGATGTTGTGTCTCTAAAATGCGGCAAATTAACCGGAGTTTTCGGGTATCGATTTCGTAAAAAAATAATAATAATAATAATAATAATAATAATAATAATAATAATAATAATAATAATAATAATTTTAAAAATTGAAAATTGAATTTTTCAGGATGTTAAAGACTTTATAGCTTACACGGCTTTGACTCAAGACAGTAAAAAATGCATGAAAATAAAGGGCGGCATGAATATAGAATCTGCATGTATAACTCAATAGACTAAAGAGGTGCTATTTCTTTAAGATTGTAGATAATCCTCGCTGCTTTTGGGATCAGGGTACCTTGATAACAATGATAATTTGTAACAGCCGTATCAGTACTGCTATCCACGCAATTAGTATTCAAATATCAGTATACGTTATGGAGGAAAGAACGGCCATGTTGGCGTAGCTGATCTTGGACTCATGTTTAAGAGTATGGTTTTAAATGCCTATCACTAATGTGTCAGTGTAATGTAAAAAAAAATTCAAGATATACTGTTGCAGTGAAGGACCTGAGCTCGGCATTGATTTAGCAGTGAAGTAATTTCCTCTAAACAAAAGCGTAATCACATTCATGTAGATGTATACGAGTTTATATGTATGTACACAGAACAGTACAAGAGTATGGTGTAAGAAATCAGTGTAGGTACTGTACTTCTCAACTTATTTTATCTATGAAGAAGACACTGAAAGGCCAACAAGTGCTCCATATAAAAGATATATTATTTAGGGAACGCAGAGTACCTTCGGACTGACCTCTCAGTAAATGTGTTTTCATGGTAATCTTGGAGTTGGAGATTCGTGAGAGAACGTTGCTATATAAAACGCAATACGTATTCGAATATTGATTTTTTCTGCACGTTTATGGTCGTTCATATTCGTGAGCAGATTGAACATGGAATACATTATTTCCTTTTCATGCTGAGTCTTTCATCTGACCAAAACTATTCATTAGTTTTAACAGTGGTTAGTTTGTTCGTTCATTGTATGCAGATATCTTTTTCAGTCCTACATCTGATGGTCATCAAAACTACTTTAATCCATACAGAGAAGATTGTTTCAAAATAACTTATTTCTGGTACGTTATGAATTCATATCCTTTTTCTCTCTCTTTTGCTCGTCAAAAACATATTAACAAGGAACAGGTCATTG
>NC_089750.1:65802206-65857206 GCF_040412425.1 Macrobrachium rosenbergii
ACTTTTATGACTACAATTTTGTCTCTGTGTAATGTATGTATGTATGTATGTATATGTACGTATACATTTATATATATATTGTATGTATATATATATATATATATATATATATATATATATATATATATATATATATATATATTATATATATATATATATATATATATATATATATATATATATATATGTATATATATAGCCTATATTTCACAATTTGTATATGAATTTTGGTTACTTATACACACATGACTTTTTCATACTCCAAACAGTTAAGCCACAAATATAACTTAGTATCTAATTCACTTTATCTCGGCAATAACCAACGCCAAGGGGAATCATAATTGATAAGTCATCTGACCTGGCCAGGATTCGGACTTGAGCCTTTGGTTTAGTATCTGTGATAGACAGTCGACTCGTCCATTCGCCTCCCTAATCGATGTCTTTCTCTCTTTTCAGTTTTCTACTACAATTTCGGTTTGAAAGACTACGGAGAGCCGACCCAAGGAGGACTTCTAGACATGGTCAAGGTGATGGCATTTGCCCTCTCCGAAGGCAAAGTAGCAGTCCACTGTCACGCGGGTGAGTTCTGAATCTTTGATGCGATTATCGTTCACTCTCTTTACAGGTGGACAGAGCATGGGATTTAGGCCAAAGCCCAAGCGTTGGGACCTATGAGGCCATTCAGCGTTGAAACGGAAATTGACAGTAAGAAGGTCTGAAAGGTGTAACAGGAGGAAAATCTCGTTGTTGCACTATGAAACAATTGTTAGGAGAGGGTGGAAAGACAGAAGGAAGAAAGAGATATGAACGGAGGTACAGTAAAAAGAATGAAAGAGGTCGCAGTAGGGGCCGAAGGGACGCTACAAAGACCCTTAAGTAATGCCTACAGTGCACCACGTGAGGAGCACCGACGGCACTACACCCCTACGGGGATTCACTCTCTTTATATACCTGTCTGTCTGTCTAGCTCTGAGTGAGTGTCAAAGCTTTGTAACAACCGTCTGCCTCTCTAATTTACATCTCCTAAATATACCTAGGTTTTTGTGTTATTGTTCTTGAGGTCTGAGCAAAAATAGATTATCAAGAATCAATGCTTTTTTTTGTCATCGTAAATGCTTGAAACTTTCTGACTTAAGGCTTCGAGGGTAACTTTTTCTTATAAAATATCAACGGCCTTGGATTTGGAAAATACGTAGATGTAGTTGTTACAAAACTCATACTTAAGTTTTCTCAAAATCATTATGTAATGTTTCCGTCGATTAAACTGCAAGTTACAGGTGGTTGTCTTTCTATATTTTATCTCCGATTTCGAGATTGATTTTGTTTTTCAGAACAATTTTTTTTTTTTTTTTTTTTTTTTTGCTTCATGTATTTTCAAGCTCAGGCGTGGTTACCGTAAAAACTATCAAGGTCACGTAAAATCAGTACCAATGATTTTTCTATCTTCATATCTCAGTGTTTTTACCTTTTTGAATCTACTGCATATTTAGGAGTTCCTTACTTCCTTCTCCTTTTTTTCTTTTCCTTTACAGTTAAGTTGCACTATAAAAACAGGTTTATTACACTCGGACCGCTACATATAAGCAAAGGTTTAATTCACTCTGCTGGCGTCCCGTGCGACTCATTACCGCTCGCACCAGTCACTTATGCTTTTTGCAAGTTCCAAAGCCCTCGACATTTTTTTTTCTTTGCAAGTTTCAAAGCACTCGACATTTTTTTTTTCTTTGCAAGTTTCAAAGCACTCGACATTTTTTTTTTTTTTTCAAGTTTCAAAAGCCCTCGACACCGCATGTCCCCGTAGCGGGGTAGCGCCGTCAGTGCACCTCATGTGGTGCACTGTAGGCATTACTTCAGATTCTTTGCAGCATGCCTTCGGCCCCTAGCTGCAGCCCCTTCCGGTCCTTTTACTGTACCTCTTTTCATATTCTCTTTCTTCCATCTTACTTTCCACCCTCTCCTAACAATTGATTCATAGTGCAACTGCGAGATTTTCCTCCTGTTACACCTTTCAAACCTTTAACTGTCAATTTCCGTTTCAGAGCTGAATGATCTCATAGGTTCCAGTGGCCTTTCGCCAAGGTTCTATATTCAATTCAACTCGACACCGCATTTAATCATGTTATGTGTCAACAGCGTCTGGCATTCACTAGTGGTCTTCATTCTAGTGTTGCCTAAGCCCAAAGTTGCTTAAATTTATCTTAATATAATACAATATTTGTAGCAAGTTCACAAGCGAGTTGAAAACTGTTTACCCTACTTCTCTGGCGCAGAGTCCTGAGAGCTACAGATACGGCAGAATTGGATGACAGCAACGGCTGCTTCTAGGATTAGGAGTAGGATCTGAGCTAGTGCTAGTATCGAGACCGTTGTATAATTTAAGTGGGGTCCTGTAAACCTAAGAGTGTTAATAATAAGTGTCCTGGAATTATATTGGCCGTGAGTCGGATGGCTAGGGCTCCTCCGCGGATTCCTAACCTTTAGACCTAAAATGAAAATTCTCATTTGGCGAAGCCTGTTCTCCAAAAGGAACCAGTCGCTACTTTTTTAAACTGGACCTTGAAATAAATTTTGCTTTTTGGTGATTTTTCCAGTGAAGCAGTTAAGCTTAACTACCCAATACTAATCTTATGGTTAATATGTAAAGAAGTTGTTCATAGTAAATGTAAAAAAAAGGGGGAAAAAGTAGATACTAAGCATGAAAATACGCGTAACCGAATTACCGTAATCAGACGAGATGTGAATATTTGATAATCAGCTGATGTAGAGTTATTTCTGATATATTTCATATAACACTAGGGTTAGGAATCACATTTGGTTTCCGCCTGTTCCGCTTTTTTATAATATTTATTACTGTTGTTAAGATGGTTGTTACTTTTGTAGCTTACCTATCATCATTGATATCACTGCACCTGTTGTCGTTGTTTGATGTTTTATTTGATTTTATTATTGTCTGTTGTAGGCTACCTGATATCTGTTTATTTACTTATCTTTATATAAGGAACTTTTAATTTTTAGTTTATACGTTTTGCTCTGCGTTTTTGTTTTCCCTACATGTCCATACTATTCTGCTGAAGCGTTGTAGTCAAGTCAGTGGCCTTTAGTGTTATTCCTTGAAATTTATACATTGTGAAAAATAATATTAATGATAATATCTATTTATTATTATTATTATTATTATTATTATTATTATTATTACAAGATTGCTGGCGCGTAGCAACTCGGCGCTGCTGTCTCCCCTACCCTACCGATCCCTAACCTACCCCCTACCCGGGGTGGACAAACAGGTTTGCAGGAGGAGGATGGATGTCTCTCCTACCCTCATGTTACCCTACTTACCCCGCCCCCATCCGGGCGGACAAACCGGTTTGCAGGGGGTGGGTGGCTGTGTCATGTCTCCACTACTGTCAACCGGGGGAGGACAAACAAGATCAGTCCACTCGGATTTTATTATTATTATTATTATTATTATTATTATTATTATTATTATTATTATTATTATTATTATTATACTACACACAATGTGACGGCATCGTTGTTGCTCATTGTATTATTATTCTTCTCCGGACTTTACCCTTGAATGCCCTACACAGTTTCAATAACAGCTTCAAATTGAACAACACAATGGGAGTATGATGAAGGGTGAAAGCTCTCAAGTGGTGTCAAACTCAACCCAACCCAGCCCCAAAAACCACCCCAAACCACAACCACCATCTTTGATACACAAATGTGCGAGCGAGTAACTCAAATAAAAGAAAATCAAATCAAATAAAATAAAAACAAAAACATTTGCACTCCGGTTCAGCGAAAACCTATTGCAAGATTGTTTTATTTTAATACACGTTATGTTCCTGTGCTTCCGAGTAGTCGTTATCATTTCTATCTGTCCTATAGTGTAAGTATTAAGAGTATTTAAGCGGCAAGAAATGTGCTGTTATAAATTAGTCGTGAATTCCCGAAGCATGAGTGGAGTTTTCCTAAAACTAAATAATCCGTAAAATCTCGAGAGTTTCGAGTTGTAAGATGCTTCAGCCATTCTAAAATGTTCTCTAGTTATTTTAATAATCATTGCTATCATTATTCTTAAAGAACTGCAACTTAAGAATATTAATAACGCTTTCAAGAAAAAATCCTTAATTTGCATATAGCGATTTTTTCAAATACTTTATTATTATTATAATTATTATTATTATTATTATTATTATTATTATTATTATTATTATTATTATTATTAAGTAGATTAACCAGATCACCGAGCCCTTTCAAGACTTATGAGGCATAGCCAAAGGATTCTCTACCTATAAGAGAAGTAAAAGAAATTGGTTATACAAAGCCTAGTAAATTGGACAACCCAGAAGGGGAGCGGGGGAGACCACAGGAAACGGGTGAAAAGTATTAGGCAGAAAGTAATGCAACTGGGGTCAAAACGACGCTGCGAAGGATTACAGTAATATCCGCTAAAAATACAACTCGTCTTTGTGTATGTAGAAAAAAATTTACGCTTTCACAGTAAAATACATAAGTGCTCCATATGTTTAAAAACATTTTTTTTACGACGTGAAATTTCTATACCCTTATGGCAATGGCAGGAAATTGTGTTTGTTTAAAAGATCTTTATCTCTTTGCAGATCTCTTGAAAATCAGAATTTAACTCCCACGTGGAATTTCTGGTTAGGCCTACATCTACTTCGAAACATTTGTATTGCACTATTTTGATGCTAAAAAGATTGATACAGAAAAAATATTTGACAGTTGTTTCCTATAACAGAATATTTTTTACATGATTAACCTTTGTCTGTTATGAAATAACGCCACCTTTAAAAAAACTGGTAAAAAAATAAAGGGAAATTTACATAACACGTTCATTACGCCACTGATTGTCATGAAACTTGACCACAATTGCGCACAATACAAGAATATCGCCTGTTCACTGTGAGAATTTTTTTTTTTCAAACAATACCCTTAACAGAACTTATGTTACTTTCTGAATAAGGATCGAAGAAAGGGAGTCATGTAACCGTTACGTAACGTTCATTATATCCAGGCAAATTATAAAAAGCCTTACCCACAGAACTCTCTGTGATTAGGGGTATTTTCAAGTTCACGCAATTGGTCAGTAGAGCCACCGGGGACATTTCAGTATATTTCTCTGAGGATATGTTAGCAAAGTCGATAATATCCTTCTGGGTCTCTAAGTCTTTGTGCGATATTGAAGGACCCTCAGTAACTACTGTAACTACTTTGACCTTTAGAAACTATTGTCTTATCAAGTGAAGAATTGTTGGCGTAGAATGGACTGGCATGCAGTAATTGCAAACTTTCATTGTCCTTCATTGTTCATATTTAATGAAGGCTTCATTTTTCATTTTCATTGTATAAAAGCGGGTCATGTTTGCTTGGAGGTTCGTTAGGTTCCATTGCCTAAAACAAAAGTGTTGATTTCAAAGGATTTCTAATTTTGGTTAATTTATAAAAAAGCTGTTGTGCATTGTGCTCCTAAGCGTACTTATGATTATACACACAATTAACCATGAATAAATCTATTTTATTTTTAATCAGTGGAAAAGCATAATTATACTGTATTTTAGTTTTAGTCAATGGAAAAACATAATTATAAGCCTCGAAGGAACTACTGGACAAAAGAATATACCAATTTAGTCCTGAGAAATATAGAAACATAAGAGGTAGGAAGGGAGACATGTTTTGGATTCACCATGAAGATTCTCTTTAGAAACGAGAAATGATTCAAGAGGAAAAATACATCACATATAAAGGTAGGTTTGGGGACTGTAGTGCGTATATTCTAGAATTGATAAATTATCCTATTAATAACCTAAAACTAGGTATTTCCAGTATTACACCTAGATGTCTGAACAGGATTCAGTTTATGGATAACGCCAACGTATAATTTCCAAACCCAGCTACCAAAATAGTTTAATGTTTACACTTGTTAGTGGATTTCAAAATCCCATTTTCAAAAGCTTCAGTAAGCAGGCAATGCATTTAATCATAACTGTCATTCAGGTGTTCAATTTATCGCATTACAGACAATTTAGAGATCGTTGGCAGCTCATTTGTTTTCAAGTAATAGATAGTCTTGGGAAGTTCAAGTTATGATGTTTTATGCTCTTCTTTATTTTGATATATATATATATATATATATATATATATATATATATATATATATATATATATATATATATATATATATATATATATTCAGTGCTTCTCAATCTTTTTTTAGTAATGGCACCCTAACTAATGTAATCATCATCGTGGCACCCATTCTTCACCATACCACCATATCGCATAAATTAATTTCTTATTTAATGAATAAAATTATTATCCATATTTAAACCAAAATCAGCACACCGTGCATGCAGAAATACACTGTACAAACAAAGAGCATATCAGAAGAATTGGATAAGCGTTATGAATGCAAACTAACATAAAAAAACGTGATAATCACCTTTAAGCATATATATATATATATATATATATATATATATATATATATATATATATATATATATATATATATATATATATATATATATATATATTATAGTGGACACACTGATAATAATTATACAAAGGTTCTGCACACTTTTTTTTTTTTTTACAAATGTTCATTGAGATGATCTAGCCAAGACAAAATTCATGACAATTTTGCGGTACCCCTAGGCACGGTCTGCGGCACCCAGTTTGAGAATCACTGATATATATATATATATATATATATATATATATATATATATATATATATATATATATGTATGTATAGGATAATTTATCAAATCTAGAATATACGCATTACAGACCCCAAACCTTTCTTTGTACGAAGTACCAGTGTTGCTATATCTGCATATCTCGAAAGGTTTGTACCCTTCAAAGTTGTATTTTGTTTCCGGATTTTCTCTTTCTCTCCCCTTATATAATTTATATAATATATAAATTATATATACAGTATGTATGTATATATATATATATGTGTGTATATTTACACACACATATATATATATATATAATGTGTATATGTATTTTGGAGCTGATAATGGTAAAAGGGGTAAGAAGTTTGCTAAAAGAGCACCGAATTTCCATTGCTCTCGGGTAGTTTATAAGCAACAGCTACTACAAAATTTATCACTTGAATTACTAAATTCATGACGAATAGAGGCCGTTTTTCAATTATTTGACCGTTCTAACGAGAAAGTCACTTCAAACTTTGGTTCACGTTGGTTTTTTGTATGGAAGCAAAAGTCATGTCGATGTAAAGAGATTGAACCTATAATTAATTAAAAACTATATTAAGTCTTTACAAACTATTTGTGGAACTTTCAAATTATTTTTTCACCAACAGTGTCGTTTCTAAAGTTCAGTTGCTGGCTTTATTGCTAAGCCTGGTTTCTGAACGTAATAGTAATCGAAATTTAGTGAAGCTAATAATCATAGAGAACTAACTTTGGTTGGGGTAAGGGTTATTTTGTAATCCTGTTACACTCCCATTTTATAATAGGGTTCTAAGTATTCCTTGAGGTTACTTTCAGCTACTTAAATAATATCCCCATAGGAAAATTTTGCATTTTTTTCATCTTTAATGGACAAAGCCTGTCTAAAAGAGGTATCCTTGTCATTAATAGCTGTTCTGGTATCAGCTGGTTTTAAATGGATAATTAGGCATTAGAGAAACCTATTATTACTCCTTACTTCATACCGTGTTTCACGTAATGAATATTATTGAGTGGGTGCATGTAGCAAAGAGAGATAAATGACTGAACATTATAGTAATCACCTTATATATCTTAATTTTCCGTTTTCTTTCTTCTCTCGGCTCTTACCTCTAATTTAAGAACTGAACAAATAAACTGTATGAGGAAAGAACTAGAAAAAAAATATAAAAAACAGCAGCCATTCTTACGCAAATCAATACTTGACACAAAGAAAGTTCATGGTCACTTATTGTTACCTTCCTGAAATTTTACATCAGCCTGTTTTAATCCCTGATGGAATCGGAATATAAAATTTAGGCTAAAGGTCAAGTGCTGGGACCTATGAGGTCATTCAGCGGTGAAAATAGTGTCGAAATCATTGTTGGGAGACGGTGGAAAGTAAAATGGGCGAAAGAGAACATGAACGGAGGCACTGTGAAAGGAATGAAAGGGGTTGCGGCTAGGGGCCGAAGGGACGCTGCAAAGAACCTTTAGTAATACCTACAGTGCACCGCGTGAGGTGCACTGATAGCACTACTCCCTTACGGGATAATCCCTGATGTAGAACGGTTAGAATTTGGTTGAAATGAATTGAATATAGAATTTAGGCCGAAGTCCAAGTACTGGGATCTGAGGTCATTCAGCGCTGAAAAGGAAATTGACAGTAAAAGGTTTGAAAGGTGTAACAGGGGGAAAACCTTGCAGTCGCGCTATGAATCAGATGTTAGGAGTGAGTGGAAAGTAAGATGGGAGAAAGAGAATATGACAGGAGGTACAGTGAAAGGTACGAAAGTGGTTGCAGCTAGAGACCGAAGGCACGCTGCAAAGAACCTTAAGTAATGCCTACAGTGCACCGCATGAGCTGCACTGACGGCACTACCCCCGTATAGGGAGTTGGAATTTAGTCAAGAGGGTTTTTTTTTTCATCATACCGTAGAATAACGTTACTCACTGCCATTAAGAAATAATCTATGAATGTCATTCTATCTGTTCCACAGCTTCATTAAGGTCCGGAATTATCGTTGATTCTACCAATTGCCGTGGATAATTTACTCCAGAGAATAATTATGGAGATAAATGCCGTGCTTTTGGCTTGCAAATGAGAACTCTGTGTTCTCTCATTAAGTGTGTAAATTTTCCAGATGGCTTGATGGCGATAGAAGAAAGGTCATTATGAGTATTGGGAATAAAATATGTTATTTCCAATTTTTCTTGGTTGTATATATTTAGATCAATGTGTGTTATATATATAGGCAATAATAATATATATATATATATATATATATATATATATATATATATATATATATATATATATATATATATATATATATATATATATATATACAGTATATATATAAATATTATGTATACATACATACATACAGACATGCATACACGCACATTATATAATATATATATGTATACAGTGTATATGTACATATAATCTGCACATACTGTACATTTACACAATTCAGATTAAAGTCGATTCTTGTTAATTGTATAAGCATTATAATCTAATGAAAGGTGAACAGAACAGAAATGAATCCTAATTATACCTGTATTGAATAATTGGAATTCAATTAGTTTCCTGAGGTATACTGCCGCTACAAATGAGCGTTTTTTAGCCTAAAGACTTTTGAATTTATCTTGAACAGAAGTTGCATCTTTGACTCGGCAGTTGGCGGATAAATGCAATGATAATAGTATAATTCTCTCTCTCTCTCTCTCTCTCTCTCTCTCTCTCTCTCTCTCTCTCTCTCTCTCTCTCTCTCTCTCTCAGGACAGTTCCTTTCAGAGGCAACAACTTTTTGAGGTTAAAAAACACGCAAATGTATTTAAGTGCAAGCGCATGTGTTTAACAGGATTAATTTGGTATCTTAACTTTCTTTATAACTGAAGTGTGCAGAATGGGAAAATTACACATAATCTGATTAGCAGTGAGTCTTAAAAGTAAACAATTAGATATTTAGTTCATAATTACATTATGTAATTTATTAAGATTTTAAAAAACAGTTTTTAATATATGTGAAATTGTATTTTTTAAAGGTATGACTATTTATGCAATATTCTTCGAAAATCTCTGGAAAATTTTATCTAACTTATATGGCTTATAGCTGGAATAAAAGATTCATTTCAATTCAGTACCCGTGTGTGTGTGTGTGTGTGTGTGTGTGTGTGTGTGTTACGGAGGCACTTACATGTTAATGAATAGAAGCCCATGTTTATAATGAGGTCCATCACATACAGAACCTAATTTCCCTCTTCCCAGCCAGTAAACGCTCTTCGTCTCTTTCAGGTCTCGGGAGAACAGGCGTACTAATTGCCTGTTACCTAGTGTACGCCTTACGTGTGCGCGCGAGCGACGCCATCAGATACGTGCGCATGAAGAGACCCAATGCCGTGCAGACTTCAGGCCAGATTCAGGTGGTGCAAGAATTCGAGCAGGCCATTCTTCCACAGTTATATCTCTTTTGTAACAGGTATGATTCTCTCTCTCTCTCTCTCTCTCTCTCTCTCTCTCTCTCTCTCTAAGATATACTAAAACACACGTACAAACATATATATACATACATACATACATATACTGTATATATATATATATATATATATATATATATATATATATATAATGTGTGTTTGTGGGTATGTATATGTATATACTTGTATGTATGTATGTATGTATATATAAAAATATATATAATATATATATATGTATATATATTAGTCTCACTGTCAATCGTTGTTCTAAACCAAGAGACGGTGCGAATCCCCTTGGGTATAAGTCATTCCCAAGATATAGTGAATTCGATAATGAACGATGTTTGTGGCTTAAAATTTTTGAGTATAAAAAAGTCACGTGTGTATGTAGCAAAAAATATACATACATACATATATGAGTACGGGTATCCATGTAATGTAAATTATTTACATAAACATTATTATAATTTTTATTGTTGTTGCATTTTGCATTTTTTCGAATTTCAAATAATTCTGACAGATGACATTGCGATAACTGTAGATCATTTTTTTTCAACGTTTTTCCCAAACCTTACTACCGGATATTGTTACAGCTAAACGTTTCAACTACCTGATATCAGATGAACGTAAAACATCTATAATACAAACAAAAAATAAAAATTTAAAATTAATAATAAATATTTCAAAATATTTTCCAAACGCCATCGATGGCAAGCACAGCCATATACCTGTTTTGCATTATCGATGCAGTAAACGTCGGTAACACGCTTTTCGATAAAAGACGGGGCTTCTGCACATGCGCTGCACTGCCATTACAGAGTATCCAATAATCAATCGGCGACTGCTTTTAGTCAGAAAAAAAAAAAAGTCCAGGGAATATTGACTTTGGGTAATGGCGTGTTATCGAAACCCGACATACTGTTTTGACAACTTCCTCGGCCGAGAACGATTCTGTTCCTGCCGTTCTTCGACATCAGCCAAGATGATTTTAGTTTGTTAAGAACTGTTTAGGCGAAGTAAATATATCTACAGGAAATAGATTTGAAAGTTAAATAGGTATATGGGATGTACAAATTTTCACTAGAATTGGAATATGAAATTAAGACCAAAGGCCAGGCACTGTGGCCTATGAGGTCATTCAGCGTTGAAATGGAAATTGAGCGTAAAGAAGGTTTTAAAGGTGTAACAGGAGGAAGACCTTGCAGTTGCACTAAGAAACAATTGTTAGGAGAGGGTGGAAGGTAAGTTGGAAGAAAGGTAACATGTACGGAGTTACAGCAAAGGGAATGAAAGGGGTTGCTAAGGGCCGAAGGGACGCTGCGAGGAACTTTAAATAATGTCTAAAGTCACCGGGTGAGGTGCCATGACGGCACTACCCATCTGCGGGGGTACAAATTTGCATAAAATTGAGAAGGAATTGTAGTATTATTGAAAGATTAACAGGAGTTGTTTGTAACAATAGTTCCTTGAAACAATATTATTTAGCTAAGACTTTTTAAGCAAAACAAATATTTAAAGGGAATATATAGATAAATAAGATGTATAGATTTAAGTAAAACTGAGAAGGAATTGTATTATAATTGTTAGGTTAACAGCACTTGTTGGTAACAACACGTCTTTGAAACAGTATTTGTTAGCCCAAACTTTCAAAAGCGAAGTATATATATTTAAAGTAAATAGATTCGAAAGATAAATAGATAAATGGGATGTAAAGATTTATATAAAATCGAGAAGGAATTATGTTATTATTGAAAGATTAACAACTGCTTGTAACAGCAGTTCTCTGAAACAAAATAACTGAGTTATCTAAGCACTTATAACCGCAAGTCAGTAAAATAAAAAAAACATACGATTAGATAAAAAAATTTTTTAAGCTCTTATAGAATACCTGTTACTGGAAAGGATAATCTCTTAGTAATGAGCTTTTCAACGTAAAATATTTTTTCGTAGCTTTACTCCGGACGTTAATTATAAAGTAATACTTAAAAATTAGAGTGTTACTAATCGCTTATTACAACTAAATACTCTGATAGCTAGTGTTTTGGGAGCTTATCAAATACTGACTTGAATACATCATTAATTTTTCAGCCATGGCATCTATGTATAACAATTCTGACTCGTTAATGTATAAACTAGCGCATTGTATACGTGAACAAACTTATGATTAGCCTATATGTGTATATATATATATATATATATATATATATATATATATATATATATATATATATATATATATATATATATATATATATATATATTTATTTAAATATATGTATATATATGTGTGTGTGTATATTTAAACACACACACATATATATACACACACCAGTGATTGGGATTAATAGTACTGATATAGTATTAGTACTATCAATACAAGTATTTATATTATTAACATTATAATTTTAATAACATACATACGTCTTAATTCCCAAAAAGAATTATGGTGATAAAAATATGAAGATGATGCATGAAAAATTCTATGAGTAATTTAACTTTGAAAAAATATAAAATAATGTTGGTTAACTAGCACACGTGTAGGGTAAAGCATAGATTGAAAGGAAGACTTGGAATAATCTCAAGAAATAACAACAGCAAAATTTAAAAATGCAAATAATTATGACCTTGAATGATTACCGTTTATTTAAGTCTACACAGGCTCGGCTGTTACGTAAGCTAGGCCCAGTATCGCTGAAGAAAATTCCACTGTTCCCGATGTCTAATCGTTCTTAATGGATAGTTTTGATCTTACCAGGGACGTTGAATTACTGCAGTTACACTAATAACTGAAGCTTGCCAGATATGTTATTATCTAGCTGTGGGAGATTTGCATTTAGTTTTTAGCATTTAGAAGATTCGTGTTTAAGATCGTTGGCGGGTAAAGTTTCCAGAGCTTTAATAAATATATATAAATATATATATATATATAATATATATATATATATATATATATATATATATATATATTTATATATTTATCACCGTCCTTTGAGTGTTTTGAGGTCGAAGCTGGTAGTCCCAAGCCTTTCTACATCCTGCCTGTGTCCCACCTCAGTCAACGAGACATAAATGCTGTTGAATGTAGCCTAATTATATATATATATATATATATATATATATATATATATATATATATATATATATAAAATATATATATATATATATATATATATATATATATATATATATATATATATATATATATATATATATATAATATATATATATATATATATATAATACATATATATACACATACATATACAGTATATAATACACATACAGTACATATACATACACACATATACAGTTATATATGTATATATACAGTATATACTGTATCATTTTAAATAGAACGCAGAATAGGTTATAATCTAAAGCAGAATAGAACCTATGCTAACAAAGATTTGTAGCAATATATTTCTGCTGCAAAGTCTCTCTGACAGCCACACCCACATACACACACACACACGCACACACAAGCCCACTAAATGAGGAAAGTTTATAAGTAATAGCTATGCTCCTCGGGATTCATCGATAGGCATATAATTATAGACTAAATAAGATACGATTAAGTAGTTTTTCTTATGAAAATTGTTATGGTAATGCAGTTATGATGACAGTCATGCATGCATAAAAGTATATTTAGGGAGATGTAATTACAGATGAAAGTAGTATTTTCTTAGTGGCTTATTTCGTTTTCGAATATAGATAATGTGAGCAAGTTTTGAAACGCATACGCGTTCACAAATCGCCCGACGTTTAATGCATAACTAACTTTCATTATCTAACATCAAATCATTATCTAACATCAAATCATTATGTGGATATTGATTCTGAATGCGGTACGCGTGCATGTTCTTATATAATACAGCTGGAATGGAATGGAATGGAATGGAATATAGAATTTTGGCCAAAGGCCAAGCACTGGGACCATGAGGTCATTCGGCCCCGAAAGGAAAATTGAGAATAGAAAGGTTTGAAAGGTGTAACAGGAAGAAAACTCGCAGTTGCACTATGAAATGATTGTTTGGAGAGGGTGGAAATTAAGTTGGAAGAAAGAGAATAAGAATGGAGGTACAGTAAAAGGAATGAAAGGGATTGCAGCTACGGGCTGAAGGGGCGCTGCAAAGAAACTTAATTAATGCCTACAGTGCACTGCATGAGGTGCACTGACGCCACTAACCCCCTACGGTGTATAGTACAACTGAGTACGAACAGTGTTTAAGCTCGTGCACTAGTCCAAATCATAAAAACCTCAGCTATAGTAATAAAGGTCAGGATACTATAATGCTGGTTATATTACTGATGAAAATTATAAAATAATTATAACACTGACAACCGGAATACAACTATAAAATCACTAAGTGCTGCGCAAGTCATTTTATAGGAGCACTCCATCTCCGCAGCCATAAACACCAGTTTCACGCCCAGTTTTCAGCAAGATAAATTCGTCTTTCTTTAAAGTAAGTGCAAATGTTTTAAGCCCCCAAGCAAAAACAATGACATTTTTTTTCATTTTTGTAGACATCCTACGGCAAAATAATGTTTTTAAAGTGGTATCGACACAACAAGTATTTGGCCATCCATGCAGCTGAATCAGTATATATATACAGTATATATTCAGTTGCAAGACGTAAACGAAAGTTTCTCGTTTAAGAACAGATTTCTAAAAGAAGGCTAAATACCTGTTATATATATATATATATATATATATATATATATATATATATATATATAAACCCAGCGTGTACTAGACCTGATGCCTTCCATAACTGCCCCATATGGAAAAATCTCATTGTCATTTTACGATATCAACAGCTCCGACATTATGATTATGATGTATTCTTTCATAGATTGTATGATGACGGACTACTGTAAACTTGCAAAATTAATTAATTAAAAAAATGCTTTCACCGAAACAATTGTTTTTATCTAAATTGTGTGCGCTAACAACTAGTAGTTGTTCCTTGCTATTATACAGTATATATATATATATATATATATATATATATATATATATATATATATATATATATATATATATAAAACGTGACCGCTCAGTTAACTGGGTAATCCCTGCAATATATTTTAATATACGAACAATACTTAAACCCGCCCCCGCCCCAAGAAAACATGACTACTGGTGCACATACCTTAAGTCTCAGGTCTTATACTTCGAGGGATGTTCTTGAGAGAAGACGCCAGATTATGGAGTGTTCATAAGGCGGGTTCCTGCCTTACAATTCCATCAGTGTGATCGGCTACAAATCAAATTAGTCTGGCCATTAGCCACTGAATGAAAAGTTAGCGGTGTGAGCATATGCATCATCGGAGCAAGCACTTGGTGCCTTGTATTAGAAGTTGCAGATTCACTTGATCTCCTCAAATTAAAGCAATAGCAAATACCATGCTCAAATCACAGGACTTTGGACAGGAAAACGTTCTTCCTCACACAGCACACAGATGACAAGTTGTATGACTATGTTTAGCCTATTACCAAAAACAACACTACAGCACTTCAGCACAAAGCTCAAAAGTCTTTTCGTGGTGGGGCTATGGCTGTCTCAGGTAGTTGGTGTGAAGGCGAGCCGTCTTTACAACCACTCTTGCAGTAATAGTTCTATGTGCTTTGACAGTTTTCAGTTCTCAGTCATAACAGTATCAGCAAGATGCACAGTCACTTGGAAACACATTTATAAGGAGTTTCTCTGGGTAACACCCGCCACAAATTACTGTAGACGGAACAACGACGCGTAGTCGGATAGAACATTCACTAGCACCGGTAAAATTGCTTACCTTAAATTCAGCCGGCACGAGCTCTTGTTCATAATAGCTACCCGTTATTGAAAGTAATGATGTGGAAGTGAAGATAAAAGAAGCCTAGTGTGGACTTCTGGACTCTCACCTCTTAAGTCGCAGATATTAGGTCTATCAGTCAAGACCACTGTCCGACCACCTGCACCGTTATACTTGTCATGTGCAATTGGAAATGCTTTCCTCTAAATAAAAATGGTAGTGTGTGAAGTGTGTCTGACCTATACCTCCCGAATATCAAACTAGGACAGAAATATGCACGACAATCTTCGTATTGGAAACTTCGGCCTATCTCGTCATTTAACTTCGAAACATCTTAAAGCAAATGTGTCTAAACTTCGGGATTAAAATGCCTGTGGAATTAACACAGAATGAATCCCTTGAAAAATTGAAGTCTCCGAGCTATTGAATATATTGAAAATAAACGGTGTAGCTAAACGATGCAGCAAGCACTAAAGAATATATTGCATAAGGCCCCAGTTCACACTTAGGCCTACTGCATTTTTCTATGGAATGGTAAGGCGTACTTTGGGCAGCTCTTCGTGAATTTATTTTTATTGGCATAGGCCTAATTGTTTGTATATCTTCACATGTGTCTAGTTTAATTTGGTTTGTTTATATGAACCTGTCATCTAGTTTCCACAACACGGGTTTATGCCTATAGTTGCACATTTCGATTATTTTTTTTAATAGGGATTTGCTTAAAATATGTAAACATTATATCGGTATTTTCAAGTTAGTAAACGAAGAGATTCAACTCAGTTACTGTGACACAGTACTAAAAAATCATTCGAGACATTTTCATTATTACATTTTAAATGTCTACGAAGTTCGATACGAATACATTATTCGACGGACAAAAGAAGACCCACCCCCCATCCCTCTCTCTAGATAAGAAAAAGCTAATAGATGCTTTCACGATCCCGGAGTTTGTCAACAAAGTAATTTAAAATAGCAAATAAGCCGTGACCCAAGACATGGACACGAAGCTTGTCTGAATGGTGTGACTGCATGGCGCTTGACAGACATTACTATTCGTTAGGAAGGACCTCACAACTCTATTTTCGCTGCTTGCTATTAAAGCACTGATTTCTACTTTCACTCACCGATAGCGCACGACATTTTGAGAGTACACAGGTGACGGGAACACTAAATAAAAAGCGTATCTTATCCGAACCTCGTTCGTCACACGAATCTCCTCACAAAAGCCCGCCAAGAAACACTTGAACATGGATGACAGTGATGACGTCAGTGTATTCCTCCGCCGATGTGCTCCCAGACGATTGCATACAGATAACAGTGTATATGTGAAAGATGACAACCGTCTGTATCACAATAATTTTGATAGTTAACGAAAAAATTATGAACTCTTTATGCAGTAAACCGATATCGGTGGTAGTAAAATGTGCTACCTGGACATTAATGCCATATGACGTACCAACGACAGGAAAGTAGTACTAAATGGCAGCTGGGCTTCTTTCATAGAGGGGGAAACAGCAGGCACTCTGACCGCCGTAGGATATCGGTAAATAAACTGATAACTCCGTGGTATTCAATGTGGTTTAAAATCACTAAATGCCAGTGGGCATAAGGTTTGTAGTCTCATTCTCCGGACTCGTGTTAAACTTATAAACAATATATATATATATATATATATATATATATATATATATATATATATATATATATATATATATATATATATATATATATATATATATATATATATATATATATATATATATATATATATATATATATATATATATGTGTGTGTGTGTGTGTGTGTGTGTGTCTTTAAGTTCTGGAATCGTTTGTAGAATTTGATTTTCCCTTTCAGAGAGTTCATGAAGGAGAAGAGAAATCCAGAATTCACTCTCCACCAGTACCTGGCCCGGCAAAGAAACGTCCTCCACGGGTACGAAGCCAGGACACTCAGATACATACCAAAGGTGAGTTATTGGCTAACGAGCAGATATAGGATGCAATTGACTGATAGGTTTATGTGATTTGGCCTTGCAACTACTGTGTTCATCGCCTGTCAGAAAATACAGATTAAAGGGAAATTGATAACCATAGTAAATGAAGACAAGAATAGCGAGCTAGACTCACAATTACTTCTGGTGAGGGAATGGTCAGCTAAAGTGTCTTGACTGAAAGACAGGGAACGTGGTAATCGTAAGCCAGACTGACAGTGACGCGGACGCAGATACAGTCTAGCACGAAAATGGTAAGCAAGGCTGAAAATTCGATAGACAGAAAGACATTCTGATAAAGGAATGACAAGCCAGTGACAATAATGTTGACAAGAAATATGTACAGTCTAGCAAGGGAATGGTTAACCAGACTGACGATGACGTGGACCGAAGTGCAATCTTTCTAGGAACGGTAAGTCAGACTGACAAGGGAGTGGACACAAATAATCTAGCAAGGGAATGATAATATGCCAAACTGATAAATGAAGCAGACAGAAATGTAGTCTGGCATATGGACAGATGACTGACATACAGTCAGACAGACAATTACATTGACCATCTAGCATGCAGGTGAATGCTCCTGCCCCCTATTGAGGATAAAATAAATATTAGAAAAGTTCATGAAACAAGTAGATCATTATATCAAAACCTATTAAACAAGGTTATGAGACGGGAATATATTGAAAGTGTTGGAGAGTTCCAGAAAAAAATCAAAACCATTTAAGCTTACGGGACTGCATGTAGACATGCTACCTGACAGAATTATAAGCTGAAACTCAAGCAGAAAAATTCAAAGTAGAAGAAAGGGCGGACTTTAAAAAATTCCTTCTAATTAGGCCGTTAGGAACGACCAGTACAAAATTCTGATTGAACCAAGATGTCAGCGGTTTCCACAGAGTAAAATTATTAGATATTTTGTTTAGGGTTTGTAATTTTCATATATTTTGCGTTATTTATGAGGAATTAGCAAGGAAGATACGTAAAAAAGGCCACTTAAGTTGGCTGTAATTATATTCCACCACTTGCAGACGCATGTAGGTCTAGGTGTATATTCAGTTTGTAGGGAAAGGAAGAGAGAGTACGAAGATGACCAAGGTAGATATTATATATATATATATATATATATATATATATATATATATATATATATATATATATAATATATATATATATATATATATATATATATATATATATATATATATATATATATATATATATATATATATTAGTTACAGTACAACTCTCTCTCTCTCTCTCTCTCTCTCTCTCTCTCTCTCTCTCTCTCTCTCTCTCTCTCTCTCTCTCTCTCTCTCTCTATATATATATATATATATATATATATATATATATATATATATATATATATATATATATATATATATATATATATATATAATTCAGGATATATATGAAGAATTTAATTCGTTGACGACATAGGGTACCGATATGGCATTGGCTCAATTGTCATAAAAATTCCATATGTTTAGAAAGCAAAAGAAAAATGAAGCTACCCATTGTCTTGCAGTAATGTTTCTCCATCTTCAATACACGACAAACTGCGTAGCAATGTGCCACTCGTGTGAACAAATGTATATATGCTTATTAATATTTGATGGATACAAAGACCAAACTAGGTAGTGTACCAAATTACGTCATTCTTTAGGGTTTATTATTCTGTTTGATCGCTGTTTATTTACGCTTCAGTCATTCTTTTTTCTTATGAATATGTCATTACTAGTAAACACATTTTTTTGAGCCGTTTGTCAGTACACCGATTAGGTGTAATCAATCTTAGAGAGAGTCTTGATAGGGTATTTATGAGGGTAACACTCTTTGAATAAACAAAATCGTGTATCAAGATATGTTTATATTCACTTCTTGCCTTTTATCCCTCAAATACAAATATAGTTATTGAACGGTGGATGAAAGTGTACTTGAGAGAGACAGACAGACATAGAGAAAGAGAATCGACACTTAAATATTTTTTTACCCAGGCCTACGGTGATTAAACAAACTTTGTGCCGAGTTCGAAAGCTGTTGACACTTTTCCAAGTTATTAGTTTAATTACAACGTAATTGGATCTCGTCTTCGTAACAGGTGTAGATGAGAAATAAACAGTTTACTTACGTAACGTTATTGTTGTTCTGACAAGTGAAAAAATAAAAACTTCGTGCCTCTCTCCTCTCGGAAGGCTTTACAAGTAGGACTCAAAGGATAACTTTCCTTAACTGCTTTACTTTACTGCCTCTTGGGCCGTACTGTGCGACACCTTGCGTCTAGCAATTAAACCATTTTTCCTCCAGAAGGGTCTCTGACTCCTTAGATTAAACTGATACTTTTTTCTTTTATTCACTCACTTATTCGAGTGGTTCTCAGTACTCGTGGCCATTCCGGAGAATAACAGACAACCTCCCCTGCTTCCTCCACAAGTTTACCCAGCTATCTGTGTTTCAGTGTACAGTGTATTTAAAACTCCCCAGGTCTTAGTGTTTGGATCCATAGTCTTTGACTTTACTCTTTGATGTTTTTCACTGCATATTTCATCGCCACCCCTTTTGTTCTGACACTGAGACTACTGTACGTTGTAAGACCGGCATGTTTTTCCTTTGTTATTTAGATTACGCAACAGTTTACTTCTCTGTTTCTACGATAAAACATTTTACCAAAGGTGGACCCCTCGTGACTGGCCTCAAGTAATTTTATGTGGGGAGATATCAGGATGTGGATAAGGGACCTTTGTACTGAGCGGAGGGTATGGCTCAGATTTGGTCTTCGAACAATTTTATTTTAGTCGCGTATAGTTCAGTTGGAATTCGCTTTTAAGTTGATTTGTGATGCCTTTAGCAGAGAACGGGTTATCCATTGTTAAAGTAAAAGGATAACGATGCCTTTCTTTGTATAGTTTTCAAGACTCAGGTCGCCTGTAGATGTATAATAACCTTTATGAAAGCAGAGTTGTCTCTATTTTTAACACTATCGGGAGTTTACTTGTGATTGTGTCCCACTGAGGAGCCTAAAATATAATTCTGTTTTGTGGTAAATAGTTTATTTTTAGATGGATTGCTCTCTTTTGATCGCTGTTCATCTTAAAAATTCCCGCCTGACAAAATATATTACTAAATTATAATGGCAGAACCAAGCTCAAGAGTTGAATTGACTTAAACAGTGTCTCTCTCTCAATTTCAGCTAATCTACGTAGTCTGCGAACGCCTGCTGAAACTCTGCGGTTGCGGAGACAACACATCCCCGCCGCATCTCCTGGCGCCGTTGGAGATCTCCTACGCCGTCGGCACCCCGTCCTTCACCTCGTTCTTCCTCGTAGCCCAGTTCGACCACGAGACTCGGGTCTCCTACTCTGCCCCTCAGAGTCTAGGGTCTCCGGCGCTCTCGGCTAGCTTAGGCAGTGAAAGAGGAGGTATGGCTTGTTTTGGAGGTGCGTTCTCTATAATAATAATATTAACAATAATAATAATTTCCTAGATAGTGACCCCATTCGGGATTACCATAAAAACTTAAACAAAAGACTGTAAATAACATAAATACAGTGACCCCCAAGAAATAATAGCCCTAGATAACGACCCCCGGAAACCCTTGGGGGTCACTATCTAGGAAAGATACAATTAAAAGTCCAATTAGGTGGTTCTAATGGAAGTCAAGAGTCTGCTGTGAAGACTTAGGGCTGGGAGCTTGCTAGAGCTCTCGTGTCGTATTCGCGTCTGCTTTATTATTCTTTTTAATAGTCACATAATAGTGAAGGATTTTATCAATAATAATAACTGGTCTTCCTATCTACTGACGTTTATGGAATCTCATCTCACCCATTTTGACATTTCCAAGACAGCAGACATCGCTGTCATCAAGCCGTATCGGCCTACCTCCTTGCTTCTCTGTAAACTCATTTTCAGTGTTTATCAGATCGGTCTATCCCTCGGCTTCTTCCTAATTTCTAATACCGTTTCTGAAGGTTTTGCCTTTGCCGTACTCATTTCCTTCTTTTCATCAGTGACCTTCAAATTCCTGCTTGCCACACCGGTTCATATTCAGACAATTCTACTTTCATAAATCATCTTCCTTTGTTTCTCAGCCATCTTAGAAAGTTCGCTCATGGTCGAGCATAAATCAAGATTAAGCTGGCCATATCCCAGCACTGGTTCTGTCTCCTAGAAAGCCGGTAAGAACGTTGAAAATTACTTTATAATGCAAATACAGCAAATATAGAACTTGTGATAGGGGGTCGATGAGACCTGTTAGCGTCATTGTTGCTAATACTAGTTTCCATGATACAGGGTAATTATGTTTGTGATGAAAAGCAATTATATATATATATATATATATATATATATATATATATATATATATATATATATATATATGTATATGTGTGTGTGTGTGTAAAAGCTCTGGTGAAACGAGTCAATAGATAGTATTTTCCTTACATAACGATTCAGACTAATTATAGCCTACCTTGGGCCTGAAATTGCCATCTGGACTTCTCTTATATTTACGTTAGTTTGATGATAAAGGTACTCTAGTATATGTATATATATATATATATATATATATATATATATATATATATATATATATATATATATGTGTGTGTGTGTGTGTGTGTGTATGTATATCTATCTATATATATGTATATACACGAGATATGGCATTGTGTTCATGCTTAATTGTTCACTGTGTTCGTCATAAATGAAATAAACTGAATAAACAAAGTAGATGGAAAATCTTGTTATTTGTCATTTACGATTACGAATTTTTTTTAATCAAATTTCCTGGAACTTTCCATTATGAATGTTAGCGAAACATTCGCCTTAACCCGAACCACAGAATGGTATCAGAATCGACTGAGTACAGTACTCCTATCGATCCGTACCTTTGCTACCCCCCTTCCCGTCCCCCCCGAACCCACCCCCAAGACACTGAATACAGAATGGATGCGAACTGAGACTATTTGAATAGAGAGTGGAACTACAGTATACTCAGGCGGCTGAAATTTTAATGGGTGCCTTATGCAGATAGTAATTTCCATCGCTTTATCAGAAATCTGTTTATTTTTCTTTATGATTATCTTTGCTTTCTCCGAATCCATGTATGTTTACACAGGTGTTTCAAATGCATGTACGTGCGTATATATACGCGCTTACTTATTTATGCATATGCATCAGTGTTAATAAGAATATCTATGTATCCTTGTACGCAATTACAATTGCATATAGTGTTTCTTCAATGTCATTAGCTTTGCTCAAGGAGTGTAACTAACACGCACGAATGGATGTTTGCTTAGCTTTTGAGGTCAGGCAAGTCCACTTAACCAGGAAACGAAAGCATATGGATTAGACCATCCACACTTAATCTAAAGGTTTGTTATCACTGCTCAAGACAGTATCTCGCTGGAACTTGCTAATGGAAATATGTGTTCTTGTCAAACATATTCTACGTATTTAACGCTTCTAAAAGACCGTCAGGATTTCTAGGATTATCGATCGCTCTAATTCTTATAAGAAGGAAAGTAACACTGAAATCGAGACAAGAAATTGGAGACGTATAACTTTAGAGTATTTGATTTTGCCACATTCAAAGAAAACGGGTGACGTCACTGATGACGTAAGGGTTAGGTGCGGCAATATACGGACTCTATTTCAAGAGAAAACATTGTTACTCTGATTTGATGAGGTAAACGACGAAGGGTATTTTAAATTCAGATCTTGTTTTATCTGTTCAAAGAGAGACTTATTCACTTTTTCTTGTAACTAACGCTCCATGGAATAAGTGGGTGATGGAGTTTCAAATTAGTTATAAAAAAAAGTTAGGAGTTTCATACATATTTATAGTGTAAGTAAAGTTTTTTATTATTTTTTAGCATGAATATGGGATTTA
This sequence comes from Macrobrachium rosenbergii, assembly GCF_040412425.1. Taxonomy (NCBI): domain Eukaryota; kingdom Metazoa; phylum Arthropoda; class Malacostraca; order Decapoda; family Palaemonidae; genus Macrobrachium; species Macrobrachium rosenbergii. The sequence continues at coordinate 65,826,077 of NC_089750.1, forward strand.
CATACTCTAAGTTCATACGAGCATATTTTTACATATACAGTGTTTCCAAGAAACTGTGCTATATATATATATATATATATATATATATATATATATATATAGATATATATATATATATATATATATATATATATATATATATATATATATGTTCATCCATGATTCAGCAGTTAAAGTAAGAATGTGGAAGATACTGTTGTGTTGTCTCTGAAGCCACTCCATGTTAGGGGAAAAGTTTTAATATATATATATATGTATGTATGTATATATATACATGTATATAATACATATGTATATATATATACTGTATATATATATATATATATATATATATATATATATATATATAGTATATATTGTGCAAGTAGAATGCTTATCCATTTGTTTAACTCGTTTGTCTCCTGTGTATCTCCTGCTCCTAAAAATGTGTGTACAATTTACTCACTGTATCATGTTATATTATGTCATCCTACCATGTGTACTTGTCTTAATCCTTGTCTTAATCCTGTTCCCTGTAAGTGTCTTCTCCTTTCATTCTAATGTCTTGTCTCCAGCTTTTAGTGTCGATTATTCCGTCTCGCCTCCGAATTTATATGATGCGGCTTGCAAAGGCTTTTGAGAAGAAGACGATTGTAATATTGTATTGGTGATCATTTCTTCCCATTTCCTATTTAGAGAATCGGTGCTTCATTTTCTTTGCTGTCTTCCCTTAGTGTTTGCTTATTGAATTATATGTTTATTTATACCTTGCCTTTGAATTTGCAGTTTTTTTTTTTTTTTTGTCTTTTGTTTTTAATTTTTCTAGGGTAATTTTTGTTAATAATTTTGCTCTAATCAAATATTTTTCGTTATTTTTGTGTTTCATTTTGTTTCTGTGGCTTTCGTTAAGTATTTTCATTTTCATTATTGGCGATAATTTTGTCTTTTTTTATTTTTTCTTTATTTTTGCTTTGAATTAGGCAGCAATTTATTTTCCAGGTCAGTTTCTTGCTTAGCTTTTTTTCATTAACACTCATCCTAGAGTTTGTTCATATTTATTGCATGTGTAAAATGCTATTTTTACTAGTCACTTCCATATCTTTCTTCTAATTCAAATCAGCATTGTTTCATCACCACTTTCCTCTGTGTTCACTATCATCATCATTTTCATTACCATGATTTTGCTATCGTCACCATCATCATTGCCTCATTATTATCCAAGTATCATTATCACTGCCGTATACAGTGGTCTCATTATTAAAATTTCCAGTATGATGAACTTTTCCCGTCTCCTTCACCATCATTGTCACTAACGTCGTCTTGATTACCGCCTCACCTTCACCATCATTATTGTCTTTCTTGTCAGCACTCTTAGGACACTGTCATCATCATGAACGTTGTCAGAAGTACTGTCATTTGTTCAATAACAGCTGATAGCTTTCTCCTTGATTTTCACTATCGGTACTTTCATTATCAATATTTTTTGTCATTATTACTTTCAACATTATCATTGTGGACTCATAATATCTTTCTCCTTGATGCTTACTATCGTACTTTCATTATCACTATTTTCTCTCATTATTATTTTTAACACCGTCATTGTGAACCATTATCTTTCTCCTTGATGCTCAACTATCGTACTTTCATTAGCACTATCTTTCCTTCATTACCTTTAACACTATCATAGTGAACTCGTTCTTCGCCATCAGTAGTACTATCATGGACTCCCCTCTTGAGTTCCACTGTCATCGCCATCCGTCACTGCGCCCTCTCCTCCGATCAGTATCATAATCGTCTTCTTCCTACTCCTTCAGGAGGAGGCCGAGCCCCTTCGGAGGACGATTCGGGCTTCACGGGGGGCGAGGAGTTCTCCGTGGGGGACGTGTCCGCCCCTACGTCAGCACAGTACCCCAACAGGAGGACGGAACAAGGTCACGTCACCCCAGATGTTCCCTCTTGTATGTCAGGTCAGAGACCAGATGCGCATGGCGTGAGGTGCCCGCATGCCCCTCCCTACCGTGGGCCGAGGAGGAGATGGAGTTTTGTGCCTCTGCGAGCATGCGCGCACACTCGAGAGCATGCCCGCATGGGTATTGGTGTGCAAGGATGGGTCGTGAAAAGACAAAACAAGAGGTTGCGTGTGTTTGCGACTATGGTTTTTAGTTGTGTCGATGGGTATCAGTGTGTGGATAACATTATGGGTAGGCCTTTGTGTGTGTGAATGTGAATTAATGTGCAGGAGTTATTGCAGATAACATTATGAGTATACTGTTGTGTGGGTGAATGTGTATTCCTGAGGGTGTGTAAGTGTGTATTTATGTGCAGGAGTTATTACAGATAACATTTCGAGTATACTTTTGTGTGTGAGCGTGTGCTTATGTGCAGGAGTTATTACAGTTAACATTATGGGTAGACGTGTGTGTGTGTGTGTGTGAATATGTAGTTATGTGCGGGAGTTATTACAGTTAACTTCATGAGTGTTGCCATACTGTAAACCCGTATGTAAATGCTGATCGAGTTGTGTGCTTCTGTTTATGCGTGTATTCTTAATGTTATTTGTAAATAGTTTCATTTGTGTGGCTGGTTTTGTCCATGTACGTATGGGTATACAAGAACGAGGTGAACCTGTATGTTAGGTACGTGAATGTGTATCAGTGTGCAGTTAACATTATGAGTATGCCTTTGTGTGTGTGAATGTGCAACAGTGTGCAGAAGTTATTACAGATAACATCATGAGTATACCTTTAGATACCCAAAACACGAGCTCTCTAAGCCTGTGTATTAGGTGTGTTAATGTGTATCAGTGTGCAGATAACATTATGCCCAACCTTAATGTGTGAATGTGTATTAATGTTCAGGGCGTATTACAGATAACATAATGAGTATATCTTAAGAACTCAAAACACGAACGTTGTGAACCTGTATGTTAGGTGCGTGAATGTTTATCAGTGTGCAATTAACATTATGAGTATGCCTTTGTGTGTGTGTGTGTGTGAATGTGTAATAATGTGCAGGAATTATTACAGATAACATTATGAGTATACCTTTAGATACTCAAAACACCAGCTCTGTAAACCTGAATATTAGGTGTGTGAATGTGTATCAGTGAGCAGATAACATTATGAGTATGCCTTTGTGTGTGTGAATGTGTATTAATGTGCGGGAATTATTACATAACATTATGAGTATGCCTTTGTGTGTGTGAATGTGTATTAATGTGCGGGAATTATTACATAACATTATGAGTATGCCTTTGTGTGTGTGAATGTGTATTAATGTGCGGGAATTATTACATAACATTATGAGTATGCCTTTGTGTGTGTGAATGTGTATTAATGTGCGGGAATTATTACAGATGACATTATGAGTATGCCTTTGTGTGTGTGAATGTGTATTAGTGTGCGGGAATTATTACAGATAACATTATGAGTATGCCTTTGTGTGTGTGAATGTGTATTAATGTGCGGGAATTATTACAGATAACATTATGAGTATGCCGTTGTGTGTGAATGTGTATTAATGTGCGGAAATTATTACAGATTACATTATGAGTATACCTTTACTTAATCAAAACACGAGCTCTCTAAACCTGTATATTAGATGTGTGAATATGTATCAGTGTGCAGATAACATTATGAGCATACCCTTTGTGTGTGTGTGTATGTGTGTGTGTGTTTAGATGTTCATTAATGTGCGGGACTTATTACAGAAAACATTATAAGTATACCTTTAGATACTCAAAACGTGAAATGAACGCTTCAGACTTGGATCTTGTTTATAAGTGTATTTTTAAATCTATGTGCAAATGGCTTCATGGCTACGGGCTTTTTTGCCCTTGTATATATACATTGTGTGGGTGAATGTTGACATCTGCGTTCGAATGTTGGTATTTGCTGTTGAAGCCACTGAAGCTAGATTAAGTGATACGATTATGTGTGTTTTTTTTTTTTTTTTTTTTTACTTCTATGAGCTCGTGCGCTAAACATTTTGTGTGGTTTTCCCTGTAAGTAAAAGTGTTTTCGTTGCATAGGATACTCATATTCAGTTACTTCTTTGAGCGTAAATATTTCAACCGTTTGCGAAGTGTGCTTGTGTGTTCCAGCCCGTGCGTGAGTTTATGGAACAGAAGGAACTTGTGTAAAATGTATGTCAGTGTGTCCTTAAGTAGATAAAAAAACGATTTGTACGTGAGTGTCTGGCAGAGTTACAAAATTTACTTACACGTGAACTGCATAAATTCATTTGATTATTGCGCAAGCGCGTTTTTTTTTTTTTTCATTGGTCTCTCTTTTTTTTTCGTAACGTCTTCAACCAGATACACGACCTGTATTCTGGTCATGAATTACTTGCATGCTCTCAGGTAGGTAAGGATAATGTAAATTTCCATACGGCTCGTTACGCCTCCACTTTACTCACGGCGGTCTGTGCACGTTCAAGAGATGACGCGCACGAAATTCTCGTAAATATTCACGAATATATTCACGGAGTTACTGAAGTGAATGTATGCATACATTTGCTCTGTGATTCAGCCGCCGCGGAAGTGCATACTTGGCATCTCCGCTATTTTATCTGTATATTGCATGCATGCTTGCATGACCCTGAGCAGGCATAATCATGCCCGGAAGTATCGGTATTCCTTCTCTAAATTGTGACGAGGCAAGACCGAGAGAGAGAGAGAGAGAGAGAGAGAGAGAGAGAGAGAGAGAGAGAGAGAGAGAGAGAGAATGCATGCTTGCATGACCCTGAGCAGGCAGAATCATGCCCGGAAGTATCGGTATGCCTTCTCCAAACTGTGACGAGGCAAGACCGAGGGAGAGAGAGAGAGAGAGAGAGAGAGAGAGAGAAAGATAAAGAGAGAGACAGACAGAGACAGAGACCCTGCAGGACCCTGTGAAGAGGCAGTGATGAGCATTACATTGCATTACTTTACATTGCATTGCATTACATTACATTACATTGCATTACATTGCATTACATTACAGCAAGTTCTTCCGTTGATCTATACAACTTCGTGTGTATCTCTTTCTGCATGTGTTTGCTTGATGTGCTGCTCTGCCGTGCTTTCAGACTGGCTTACATAACGAATCACCACACGTACACATGTACAGGTGTGTCTGTGTTTAGTGAATGCATTGATAAATGCTGTTGAATATGAATGAGTTTCATTTGTCCTTTACCAAACGTGCAGTTTTGCGCGCGCGTGTGTGTGTGTGTATAAGATATGCATGATCGTATATAAATTTGTTTTAATGGGTGGTTGATTACATATGTGTTTTACCAAACATGCAATTGTGCATGTGTACAAGATATGCTTGTTTGTGTATGAACTTGTTTTAATGGATGATTCATTTTATTTGTTTTACTAAACATGCAATTTTGCATGTGTACAAGATATGCTTGTTTGTATGTGAACTTGTTTTAATGGGCGATTGATTATGCTTGTGTTATACCAAACATACAATTTTGCGTGTGTACAAGATATGCTTGTTTGTGTATGAACTTGTTTTAATAGATGATTGATTTTATTTGTGTTTTACCAAACATGCAATTTTGCATGTGTACAAGATATGCTTGTTTATGTATGAACTTGTTTTAATGGATGATTGATTTTATTTGTTTTTGCCATTGTGGGGAGCACGTGCATTATCTGATTTACAAACAATAGGTGTTTGTGTGATAAGAAATAAAAGAAAATTATAACGCTAAACTCTCGAAATATTTACATTATGTTCATGTGTTCTAATGTTTGTGATTGGGCATAAATTATATATAAAAAATGCATAAGAATAAAAAAAAGGAAATGGAGGTGGATATACTATTAGTATTTGAGTGCACTTACAGTTCTGTGCAATTGCTTGATTGCATGCTAGGGAATGTAATTATGCAGAACTTCGGTTTTGCGAAGAGATATCTCCAAAGAAATTGAAGTATTCAGAGCAAATGTGGCAGAGGCCAGTAAGTTATTGCATATGCACAGAAAGCTTTTAATTTTCTCATTTGCTTTTTAATTCCTTCAATGCAATGATTTCTTTTAAATCATTACTTGTCATCAGATCCTGCCGATTAGCTTATTTTTGCAGGTTTTGCATAATTTCTGTGTGAGTGAATGTTGGATGTTCTTTAAATAAATGAATGATTGCCCATTATGTAAATGAGGGAATATTGCATATTCCTTAAATGGGTGAATGTTGCCTATTCTTTAAATGAATGAACGTTGCATATTCTTTAAATGAGTTAAAATTAAATATTCTTGAAATGAGTGAATATTAAATATTCTTTAAATGAGTGAATATTAAATATTCTTTAAATGAGTGAATGTTGCACATTCTTTAAATGGGTGAATATTTCATATTCTGTAATGAGTGAATATTGGATACTGTCTAAATGAGTGAATGCTTGCGTATTCTTTAAATGAGTGAATATTGCATATTCTTTAAACGGGTGAATGTTGCCTATTCTGTAAACGAATGAACATTGCATATTCTTTAAATGAGTGAATATTGCATGTTCTTTAAATGAGTGAATATTAAATATTCTTTAAATGAGTGAATATTGCATGTTCTTTAAATGAGTGAATATTAAATATTCTTTAAATGAGTGAATATTGCATATTCTTTAAATGAGTGAATATTGCATATTCTTTAAATGAGTGAATATTGCATATTCTTTAAATGAGTGAATATTAAATATTCTTTAAATAGGTGAATATTGCATATTCTTCAAATGGGTGAATATTGCATATTCTTTAAATGGGTGAATATTGCATATTCTTTAAACGAGTGAATATTGTATATTCTTTAAATGGGGCGAATATTGTATATTCTTTGAATGGGCGAATATTGCATATTCTTTGAATGAGTGAATATTGCATATTTTTAAACAGGTGAATATTGCATATTCTTGAAATGCGTTTGCCTGCACTTTGAATGAATGTTTGTCCTTGCATCACCTACCCATGCCTAAAGGATTACGTGCATGTACATGAATTTGTATATATGCATGTCAAAGGTCACTGTTCTACAACTACAGTTTTTTCGTCCCCTGTCCATTAATCTAGAAGAATAAGATTAAAAGCCCCGGAGAGTTTGCGGTGTTATACTTTCGCTATGATCATTCTTTACCGTCAAATATAATTTCTTTAATTCAGATCATCACAAAAAAATGTGGCGACCAGGTCCTCGTTAGAATTGTTTCAGATGCGACGTTTATATTCAGTATATTTATTCCAAGGGTTAGCCCATAATCCGGTACCATCTGAGGTGACAAATGCTTGTTCTCGGCATTTTATTTGTCCTGCGTATGGCAGTCAATTTCATTCCGAAAGCCCTTTTACAGAGGTGACAAGCTTCAAGGTATGTCAGCTTTCCCATTGCTGCTCGTATAGAATATTAAAAGGCTGTATTGGCGATGTGTTCTTTATACCAAATGAGCTCACGGGCCAAGTGGAAACATTCTAGTTCCCGCAGCTAGTTTGCTACTATACTCAGCTAGAACTCTGTGAAATTTTAAAGCACTCGCTTAACTGTATGCCTGTGTGTATATTTATGTAATAAAGCATGTGTCTGTGTTTGTACATACGGGGACCCATACGCCAATGTGTATGTAAGTATGGCAAACCCTACAACACTGTGAGTCTATTTAGTGGAAACCTGACGTGAGTACGTGAAGCTGTCGGAAGCGATATGCGTATGTGTATGTACTATATTGAAAACCGCAAGTATACATGTATTTCTCATAACCAGTGTCCATGTGTATGGACGCAAAGTATAGTGTATATATGTGTATTTCCTTCTACGGCGTACTTGCTGAGAATTTGGCGGTAATGCTAAAATATTTCCTAAAACTATATTCACCCTCGAAAAGGTGTTGGTATGTGATTACGCCACCACAGTAATACCACGATTCCGATGTATCAGTAAACTGTAGTTTTCCGAAGTTTCGTGTACGATATGATGCTGATGTGACTGGTATACTCGTATAATCCTGTGTTGAAAAGGCTGCGTTTCTTTTGCTTCTTTGATGAACTCGAAAGCGTATTTGGCTCAAAATTCAGTGAGCAAGAAAAGTATCCTGCGATTGTGGGAGATTCTGAACGCAATTCTGTCGTGCATAAAGGCTGTTTTAACAGTGAGTAGCGTTGAAATATACGTGCATGGTTGGGGCGCATTTCGCTGAACTGTTCATTATAACTGAAAATGAATAGTTTTAATATGTTTTTCACGTTATCATGAGGCAAGCTCGGTGCACAAATATCTGCATTTTATAACCATACGATACAATTTATTTCATTTTACCAGCTGTTATGCCATTTTTCTAATGACTTTCACTTTACTAACTGTTATGCCATTTTTCTAATGATTTTCACTTTACCACCTTTTTCCCCCCTATTAATCTAATACCTTTCTATTTTCAGTGACTTCCAAAGATTTCTTTCTTTATTAACAAAATATTTTATGCCACGCTTGCTGCGTTAATTATCTTCCTCTCCATTACTCTGCCAATCCATTTTACTCTCATTCCTCTGTCGGGCGTCTCCATCCAATTTCAAGTTCTTCTCCATCCAAGTTCAATATCGTCTCCATCCAAGTTCATTCTCCATCATTACAGGTTATAGAATGTTTAGGAGATCAAAATCCTGCGACTCTTATCTGGACAAGGTCAGTCTGTGTTCTCTCGAATACGGAAGAGCCATTCGGTTCGTTGACAATGTCTGTATCACGGACAAGTTAGAGCCGTTGATTTATAAAGTTCCAAGGGTCAAGGAAGGTGAGTGATGTAACCCTCGAGGAATTCAGAGGCTGTTCCTAGCGGCACTTGAGTATTGCAACCCCTTAAAGGCTTAGAGGCGTTGTTTCACAGAGTAATTTATCACCTAAAGAGAATTAGTCTTTCAACTCTGGTAATTTATTCACGACTTGGAGTCCTGTATCCCCGTAAAATGTTTAGTTACTTATACTTGTACTGGCATCACTTAATACTGCATCGCTCGAAGGGGGTTAGATATTTCCCATGTTAGATCCTATAAGTATCGTTATAAGTGCCACAGGTTGTTATATCGTCTCAAAAAATCAGATTCTTTATGTATTCCACTTAGGATTTAGAAATTTGTTGTGTTTCACTAAGTATTTAGATATTTGCTTTGTTCCATTAATTATTTCGATACAAGTTGTGTTCCACGAAGGAGTTAGAAACTTTATGTATTCCACAAAGCCTCTGAATAGTTTGTTTTCCACTAAGGATTTAGATACTTTGTGTTCAACGAAGGTTTTAAAAACTTGCTATATTCCACGAGTGAGCTACTGTAGATACTTGTGTTCCATAAAGGAGTACGAAGCTTGCTGTGTTCCAGAAACGATTGAAAATTTTATGTATTCCACCTAGGATTTAGATATATGCTGTTTCCACCAAGGATTTAGATACTCCTTTTGTTGTTCCACAGACGCGTTGGAAACTTGTCTCATTCCTGTAAGGATTTAGATGTAGTTGTCACAGACTCCTGTATCTTCTGAATTATTAGACGATTCTTTTGGGTCACTGAATAACCTGTCTATATGACGAATATCACAGAATATTGTAGCCTGTCAAGAGTTTAGTGAATTCATATTGTGTCACCCCGAGCACTGTTCGCTTAGGCCCAAAGTTGTGTAGAGAAATTATATTCCCCGTACTGGGGTAGCGCAGTCAGTGCACCTCACGCGGCGCACCACAGGCCCTACTTGAGGTTCTTTGCAGTGTTCCTTCGGCCCCTAGCTGCAACTCCTTTCATTCATTTTACTGTACCGCCGTTCATATTCTTTCTGCCATTTTACTTTCCACCCTCTCCTAACAATAGTTTCATAGTGCAACTGTGAGATTTTCCTCCTGTTACACCTTTAAAGCCTTTTTACTCCCAGTTCCCCCCTTGCGTTCTGAATGACCTCTTAGGTCCCAGCGCTAGGCTTTTGGCCTAAATTTTATATGCCTTTCTATTTTCTATTGTGTCACCCGGAGCACTGCCCCAGTAAGTCCAAAGTTCTTTAGAGAAGGTAAACTGGACCCTCATTGCACACGGTGTTTCCTCCTCACATTTAAATCATCCTTGATTCAAAATGTAGTTTTTTTTCTTGGATTAGCTACCTTGAAGTTGTCTATTTTCCCATCGAATTTTTGCATCTTAAGGAATTTTGGTAAAGGTCAAGGTCATTAAACTTTTTTTTAACTTAAACTTCGTTTTACATTGCACTTTTTTTATTTGAAACACTATTAGCTTACAACATAAGATGTATATCAAACTAATCAGTCCCCAAAACATAGCTACTTTTAGAAGTCCACAGTATCAAAAGTTTATGTCTAAATTGCAGAGTGCTTTACGTGCCTTAAATGCTTAGATTTTCATTTTCGTATATTTGGACAAGTAAGATACGAGAAATATCAGAAATTTTTACCTCGAGAAATTTATTTTTACAAGAATTCAGTAACATAACAATGACGTTTACATTTTCAGTCATGGATTCCAAAATGATAATGTTCGAAGGATAGTGATTTTAAACAGACGGGTTTTCGTAGGGATAATGTTAATAACACGGACTTTTAACATCATATTTAAAAAACTGAATACATTCTCATAAGGTTTTAGTAACAAAACCTGGATTTAATAGAAGTTTGTAGATACGGATAGAATATATTCCACACGTTTAGAGGAGTGAGACTCTCTCTCTCTCTCTCTCTCTCTCTCTCTCTCTCTCTCTCTCTCTCTCTCTCTCTCTCTCTCTCTCTCTCTCTCTCATAACGGCGAAATTCCTACGTTTAAATTTAGCATATCATTAAGTCTCCTAGATATGACCATAAATAAATTCATTACAGTTGAGATCATCTTCACTCCTCAGATTTATTTTACTTTAATGTTCGTTTCTTCGTCATCACTGCGGAGTTAAAGGAAGTTAGGCACATATGCATTTCGTGAAGAAAATGAAATTGTTTGAAGGGCAAACTACGGTATTCCGAATTACAAGCTGCGCGTGTTTGGTACGTATCAAAGCAAACTGGGTTTCAAGCACAAGATTAGTCCAACATTTTTAAAGGAAATGCGTTAAATGTATGTAAAATTTGATATAACTACTATACCATTGTTTTCGAAGGCTATAATGACGACGGAACTTCCCATGGAATTATCAGCCGTCATCTGAAATTGAAAACAAAGTTATAGTTAGATATTTCGATTTTTCGGGTTTCTTCAATGTGTCACAGGTGGTAAACTTCTTTATGTAGATATGATAACGTACTATTATAAATACACGCACATACAGAAAAGGGCAACCATAAGTTTGAAATAAATTCGCAATGAAATTATTGTATTATAACGATGACGAGAGAATTGTAAGTTTACACATTATGGTCGTCATCCCTAACATCTCTCACTGGAATGCCGCAGCTATTGTTATACAAAGTAGTAGTATTAGTAGTAGAAACAGAAGTAGTATGAGTAGCAACACTATTCTTACACTAATCTTAATTCAGGAACGAAAAAAAAAATGTATCAAAGACCTGAAAACATGAAACATACACTGATATCTCCGTCAACTCCACGTACTAATCCTCACTTTCTGAACTGAAATGATGCTTCCAACATTCTCAGCCATCATTTCACCACTTGTTCAAAATTCTTCGTTCAATATTATCCTTTTCAACCTGTAGGTCTGCCAGAGGGAAGCATCGATAACCTGCTGAACGATGGCATACGGAACCAGAAGTTGGCGGATAATCTTTGCTACCAGGAGCTGGCATCACAGTCGGACCTCAGGAAGCAAGCGGAGCAGGAAGATTACAAAGTAAGGGGGAGAGCCGTTGTAAGACTTGTCTTTTGTTGACTTGTTTTAGTTATTCCTTTAATGTTTGCATTAAAAGCATCTTGGTTAATTAAGTTATTGTCAGGCAATGTTTGGTTTTTCTTTCATTTCTCTTTCAATCTCAATCGTCACGTCTTTGTATGGAAATAGGAGTTTTGTAAACGTAGACTATATATATAGCGCAGTCATATTCCAATTAGTCTAATTCGCAGTCACGCTCTCAACTCCACTTTTGCCTTCATTTTCCTTTCCCTTTCTGAAACCAGGTATCACCGAAAGAAGTGTATGAAGCGCTGTTAGTTGATCACTCCGTCCTGAATATAGAGTTCAAGAAGAAATTAAAGGAATATCGGATTGATCTGAACGTGAAGCAGTCGGCTTGGGAAAAACTGAACACTGAAACCTTCCTTCCAATGCTCACAGGTTGGTGCTCTCTCTCTCTCTCTCTCTCTCTCTCTCTCTCTCTCTCTCTCTCTCTCTCTCTTATTCGATCCTATTGGTTGGAAAGAGTCAGAGGGTCCAAGCTAGGCCTTCTAATCCCTAGGACCCGTGTTGGCACACGCCAACTTAACCCTAAACCAACCAACCAACTTCCTGCTCTCTCTCTCTCTCTCTCTCTCTCTCTCTCTCTCTCTCTCTCTCTCTCTCTCTCTCTCTCTCTCTCTCTCTCTCACTGAATTCATTTCATTCGTAACGTAATCTTTAAAGTAACATGATATAAAGACAAAATATATCAACTTCCATGAAACAGAACACAATATTGTTTACCTGACGCCATGTATCATCCGTAATGCTCTCTGCTTAAAAAAGAACTTTTCATTTTCAGCTTTAATGTACACTTGGCTTGAGCACCTAAAATTGCCCGTCCTAGATGTTGATGCGCTGTCGTATATTGTTCTCGCATCGCATAAGCCCGAAGTCTGTCTCAGGAAACTTGATAAGGTATGACTATTATATACCCAATTATATATATGTGTGTATGTGTGGTGCTGTACATGTAAGTTTGAGTATTTTAATGCACAAAAGTATGAATGCAAATATAAAACTACTTATGTAGGTCATGTGTGTAAATTAGCATGTATATATGTACAGAGGTTTGCTGTGGGCGTAAACGCACGTTCTCTCTCTCTCTCTCTCTCTCTCTCTCTATATATATATATATATATATATATAGAGAGAGAGAGAGAGAGAGAGAGAGAGAGAGAGAGAGAGAGAGAGAGAGAGAGAGAGAGAAAGCGTGCATGTATTATTTTTTATACCGTTTATTACGTTTATTTTTGCTTTTCCCCTTTACTTTTTAGTACCACTCGTTGCCATGGTAACACTATGAGAACTAAACTAGGTAAATTCTGAAATATAATGCCAGGTTAAATCATCGTCTAACAATCACTTCGTAAAAGTAAACATACACTTACGCAGACCCCGAATATTGTAAAATTTACAATAAATTATAAAATACTCCCCTTACCCCTCACAATAAGTGTCTTACCAACCGCGATTTTAATATTCCCTGCGTGGCAACCGTCGCATCGTAATTGCAAGTGTCAAGACGTAACCGTCCCACGGTAACAGCTCACTCTCTCTCTCTCTCCTTCTTTTCCTTGACCCTAAATATTTGAATTTATGATGTCTGCTCAGTCCTCATAATTTCTAACCCACTTTCTGGAAGGCGAGGGGAGCTTCCCCCACTTTTAGCAGTAAATCATAATAAAATGCTTATTTAGGACAGTAAAAGCGTGAGAGTCAAATGCAAACGTTTTGCTTTTTCGTGTTGTTCAACAATCCCTAAGCCTTTTGCAATTGGTCTCAGTAGGCTTATTAAGTCCAGAGGTCCACAGCGGGTTTCTTATACCTTTAATTTCGTAATGCACTTACGGGCCGCTCAAAGGCAAGGTCCTGTTTGGCATAAATCCAGCTTCATCTACAACTAACCATTATGTAAGAAAAAAAAAATTTTTTTACAGTAATATCTCCGTATCCAAATGTCATTAACGAATGCTCATTTGACTGCCATTTCTCCTTATTCAAGTCTTATTAAGTTAATGAGTCCTCTTTTGAATGTAAGTTTTCCATATTTAAACTTTGTTGACAAGTACTATTTCAATGCAAGTTCTTCTCAGTCAAGCACTGTTAATGAGTGCTCATTTGACTGCAATTTCTCCTTGTTTTAACATTGGTAACAAGTACTCATTTAACTTCAGTTTCTCCCTATCCAAGCGCTGTTAACAGGTGCTCATTTGACTGCAGTTTCTTCCTATTCAAGCTCTGTTAAAAAGTGCTCGTTTGACTGCAATTTTTCCTTGTTTTAGCATTGGTAACAAGTGCTCATTTGACTGCAATTTCTCATAACAAATGCTCATTTGACTGCAGCTCCTCCTTTTTTTAGGATTGGTAACAAGTGCTCATTTGACTGCAATTTCTCTTAACAAATGCTCACCAGACTGCAATTCCTCTTAACAAGCGGTCATTTGAGTGCAATTTCTCTTAGCAAGTGCTCATTTGACTGCAATTTCGCTTAACAAGTGCTCATTTGACTGCAATTTCTCTTAACAAATGCTCATCTGATTGTAATTTCTCTTGACAAGTGCTCATTTGACTGCAATTTCTCTTAACAAGAGCTCATTTGACTACAATATCTCCTTATTTTAGCATTAGTAAGAAGTACTCATTTGATTGGAATTCTCTTAACAAGTGCTCATTTGACTGCAATTTCCACAGGAGGTACGTTACACACTGGAGTATTTACTGCGATTTGTGGCAAGGCTCCATCCTCTGAGTAGAGCTCACCAGGAGATGATTCTGCGTAGGTTCATGGCTTCCTTGACCCAGCAATCAGTGCCTGTCAGAGGGACACTTTTACCTGCTGGTAAGAATTGTTTATTGCTGTCCCTTTTTTTTTTTTTTTTTTTTTTTTTTTTGTCGTTGTTAGATTAAGCTCATGCGAGCAGCAGCCCCGTTACCAAGAATAAGTTTTTGAATGGAAAGTCTAGTGCTATTAATTGTTGTGCGTGTGTCTTCGAAAAAAAAAGGTAATTTGTCAAAAAAAAAAAAGGCTAGGTATTCATTTTATTGTAAGTTTTTAATCGAAGGGGTGTTTTTCTCAGTTTCTCTCTAGGGCAAATTAAAACCCGCTGTAATGAGACCAAGTCTTATTTACCTTTTTCTTTTTTTTTCTTTTGTAAATTTTAAGAAGTATCGTTAGGTTCAAAACCAATTTCCAAGGAGATTCAAAACCAATTTTTGTAGTTGAAACCAAATCTCCGGTTGATACAAAACTAATTTTCACATACGTTTTGACCAGAGTACGTTTAATTTCTCCTTGACGTTTACGTTAGTTGTTATTAGTATCTTTCTTTTCATTTACATAGAAAATACAGCTGTTTTAATTGTTCGTGGGTACTGACCGTAAAACTGAAACAAATTTTACACGATTTTAATGTTGAATAATTACCTCAAGTGTCTTTTTAGTTCTCTTAGAAAATAATACACTTTACGTCATCTGTCTGATTTTGAAGTAAACCAGTCTTTAAATGTAATATTTGCTAAGGAAATGTAACACTACTTAAAATTAAGTTTTTTCTGATTTTCAAGAAAACTTCATCTTTTGGAAAATTTCACTGTAACAAAAACCACCATTAAATTTTGCTGTATTTACAATTTAATTGTATGGAGAAGACCTTAACTTATTCTTATTGGACATATCAACAGATTATTGTATGAAATATCATCTTTTTCATTCATTTGCATGTGTTAAGGAACAACAAGTTTATGCGTAAGTTTCCTTGGAAATACCAGACAATATCTGCATGATTTGCTGACGATTTAAAAAAAACAAAAATTCTTTATAGTAGTTAACTAATTGTTGCCACCACTCTCTGTCCAGTTTCCACGGGAACTACAGTACAGTAGCTCATCTCTGCCAGTGTCTCAGGGGAACTACAACTAATCTGTGTCTGATTTTCAGTGATTACTTACCCAATGAAGGTGCCTCTGGTGGTAGATCTGAAAGACAAAGACCTGGGAAAGAGTGAGGAAATATTTTAAGACGTGGCTCGACTGTATCGCTTTAAAACTTCATTTCATTCTCGTTGTTTATGGGTTCCTTTGCCTGATGTACAAGCTGTATTCCAGGGTTTCCCAACCGTTCTGCTCTGGGCCCCTCTCATAAGTGTGAGTGATAATCAGTTACTGGTTGTGATGTCTTTCGTCGGGGCTGACCCTCCTCAGTAGACGTCATCAGTAATTGGGCACAAGTAGTATGCCCAGTCAAGGAGCACTGCAGTGCTGACCTCGCCTACCCCTCTTGCCCTGTAACCTAAAATTAGAATGGATTCACTATTTGAAATATTCAGGCCATTAAAGAAGATCCCATTTCATTGCATCTTTCAAATTATCAGTCAGTTGCTTGTACGATGTCCCCAAACGGGGAGTACCCTCTTGCTCCGCAGTTTTTGAAACATAGGCCAAGGTCACCAGTTTGGGAACCCCTGGATATTGGCCCCCCAATTTGGGAACCCCTAGAAATGGGCCCTAGTTTGGGAAATTCTGCTATATTTATTATCTCCCCTGTAGCCTTAATCTATAGGTGCTAATTTTCAGTTAACAGAAAATTTGGTGACGCAGGATCCCCTGTGGTAATCCGTGACGTCACCACATATGTCTTTTACTCTGCTGCTTGACGTCATTACCTGCGCCGTTGCTTGAGGTCATTACTAATATCATTTAAGGCATTGCTCAGTTTAAGGCTTAATAGTTTCTTTTAAACTTGGATCTAGTGAATCTCTCCATGTGCTGGGCTTGCTTTTGATGGTTACTTTGGTTTTTTTATTTTGTAGATTGTTATATATATATATATATATATATATATATATATATATATATATATATATATATATATATATATATATACATGTATACGTTTGTGTGATTACGTACTGTCTTAAGAATAAGCATATATAATATATATATATATATATATATATACATATACATATATATTTTATACAATATAGTACATATATATACATATATATATATATATATATATATATATATACTGTATATATATTATATATATATATATATTATATATATATATATATATATATATATATATATATATATATATATATATATATATATATATATATATATATATATATATATATATATATTACACAACTCACCTCACATAATGAAATAAAATCTCTAAATAAATCAAACAAAAGGTGGAGGAAATATTTTTAGGTTTAAATGGAATATATACTTGGTCTGTTCTATATTAAATATGTAGACTTCCAAATTATTCGTAAATAAAAAAAATCACTCATAGCTGAAAGGCCGTTCTTGACAGATTGTGATACGAAAGCTTTTCCATCTGAACAACAGGCATTCAGTTCAGCAACTTGGGATTAAGTTCACTAACATAGCTTCATTCAGTTCCCAGCTGATGTAAAAACTTGCTTTACATGAACTATCTACAACCGATTTGAAATATGAGAAACACTACTAAAAAAGGAAGGTGAGCAGATGCAACCGATTTGAAATATGAGAAACACTACTAAAAAAGGAAAGTGAGCAGATGCTTCTCCATCAAGAACAATGGCCAGAAGATGATCCAGCTAAAAACTGAACACA
Source organism: Macrobrachium rosenbergii (assembly GCF_040412425.1). Taxonomy (NCBI): domain Eukaryota; kingdom Metazoa; phylum Arthropoda; class Malacostraca; order Decapoda; family Palaemonidae; genus Macrobrachium; species Macrobrachium rosenbergii. The sequence continues at coordinate 65,843,518 of NC_089750.1, forward strand.
AGTTTAAGGAGATCAGTTTGTCAAGCAGTAAGCGGGAAGTTTGAACTACACCTCCTTATACCAAATCCTACTGAAGGTCCTAAAGATGTCAAGATTGGCAATGAAATTATTTCCAGAGTCCTAGACCAACCCTCAAGTGCACCTTTCAACACCGAAGCCATACTTTTTTCATTATTCTGCCGTCTTATGTCTTAAGCAGATCCTTGACTGGTCTATCCATAGTACTGTTGTACAGCTACCTGGATATTGCATCTGTATCATCAGACATTCATGTGAGTTCTGTGTGTGCACCTCTTATCACTATGTTTGAACATGACAGACATGTAGTTTCAGTGCATTTAAGTACTGAGAGTCATTTAATTCAGCAATCATGTTAAGTTTTCCTCAGAGTGGCCAAATCTTTCAACAAGACACCAAGAGGATTGTGTTGGCCCAGGTCTGGATATCCTAGTCTTAGAATCTTTGACAGAAGTGTTTACTGGAAGTTTAACAGCTTAATATTGAAGTTGAAGACAAAAAAAAGGCCTTATACATGTATGAGAAAGTTTGGACAGAAGTTTTAAGAAGTTTCCCCGATTTGTTGGAGGTCTTATAAAGCTATACTGAGGTTGAATCAGTTTTACAGAAGTCCTGCGAAGTTTGTGTTAGAATTTTTTGAAAGTTTTACAGATTTCTGCAAAGCTTTACAGATGCTTTGACAAGTTTCTTTTACAGAGGTTTATAGAGTTTGCTTCTCAGTCTGATGCAAGTATGCTTTTACTAATCAGAACTTATTTTCATCCTTATTGTAATACTAGTTTGATTATTTTTCCTTACAAGACGTTTTTGTTCAGCTGAAATACCCTTTATTTTTGGCAAGAGCCAAAAAAAAAGCAACTGCATTATTGCATTTTGCTTCTTAAATCGTTTACGTAATAAGAATGGTTCCTGAGGTTACTGTTAGCAAAATTATTAGAAAGGAAGAAGCTCTGGGGACAGATAGATTCCTTCTCTTAGGCATAAGTAAAGCTGTTGTTTATTTCTATCCAATTTACGCTTTTTCCTCTTCTTGCCTATTCTGCTCTGCCTTCAAGTGATGCCAGGAATGTTAAAATGCCTGAGCCGTGTAGGACAGTTGCCCAGTCTATTAATTATTGATGTTGTTATTGTAGCTCTCTCTCTCTCTCTCTCTCTCTCTCTCTCTCTCTCTCTCTCTCTCTCTCTCTCTCTCTCTCTCTCTCTGACACACACATGCACATTCGCACACATGTATAACTATAACACTACAGCCCAGTCTGTTATTGATGTTATTTTTGTAATTCTCTCTCTCTCTCTCTCTCTCTCTCTCTCTCTCTCTCTCTCTCTCTCTCTCTCTCTCTCTCTCTCTCAGACATACACATGCTCATTCGCTCACCTGTAAACGTATAATACTACATCCCAGTCTTTTATTGATGTTATTTTGTAATTCTCTCTCTCTCTCTCTCTCTCTCTCTCTCTCTCTCTCTCTCTCTCTCTCTCTCTCTCTCAGACATACACATGCTCATTCGCTCACCTGTAAACGTATAATACTACATCCCAGTCTTTTATTGATGTTATTTTTGTAATTCTCTCTCTCTCTCTCTCTCTCTCTCTCTCTCTCTCTCTCTCTCTCTCTCTCTCTCTCTCTCTCTCTCTCTCTCTCATACACACACTTGTAAACTTGTGCAGTATAACGTGTTTTTTTTTCTTTTCCCTGTCATTCTGACTTGCTATTCTTCTCAGTCGTGTAATAATTTATCGCCCTTCCATCATTTCTAAACAAAATCAAGAGAGTTGACACATTTCAGTGAACTGGATTCATAATAAGTTAGAGTGCACCCGTAAGTGTTTCAGTAAATCTAAGCAGAATAATATAAGTGTTTCACCTTCCATTTTCACAAATTCCCCTATATTTCGATGCTCTAACCTTATCTATTCCACCTTGCAGGAAAAGGATACACCAAACTGAGAGAAGGAACCCTCAGGAAAGTGACAGAGTTCATCCAGAAGTTCTTCGAGCTTGTTTACCTGGAGACCAGATCGGACAGCGCTGTTTCAGCTTCCTCTTCGACTACCGAGTACGAAACTAGAATCACTCCTCCGGGACAAGTCAGTACTCCCCCTCCACAAGAGCCGGAAGACACGGTCATGGCAGAAGAGGAAGAAGAAGAGTCTTAGGAAATCGATGGAAGGGGCCCTTCGATAGGCCTATGATTTTTTTGCTCGGATTTTTGCTGTCTTTGTATGTGGAGTCCGTGTCATACGAGGCCGTGATTGGTCCTCGTGATTTGGATGTATTTTTGAATACATCTGTTTCTCCCGTGTCGGGTCTTAGACCTATGCGAAGCCAATCTTTCTCACTGTAAATATGGCCCCAGAACGGCTTGCGTCGTCGAGAAATAGGCTTATTAAGAGAGAAGTGCATTTTGGTGGTATTCTTTGCAAATGGACCTCTCATCAATATCGGTTATAGATACATCCTCTCAAAAGGATTCTTCTGTGTCAGTGTTTTCCGTCCAGCGCATGCGCATATCCGTCCACCGGCGCAATGTTGCAATTGCTCTTACACAAACATACACACACAAGACACGAGGATTATTTTCCAAAAAAGCCACACAACACCTCATAAAATCATTGTTTCAGGAAACTTTAGTCCTAAGACTCAGAAGGTTCGGTCTAGAGCACATGAAGTGGTCTAGATGCTTCTCCTGCTTTCTCATCTTCTCATAATCTCCTCCTCCCCCACTTCTCCCACCCCCACCCACACACACTCACCACCATCATACTGTCACCTTCCTTCACATTCACTTTCACCTTCACATTCACATTCACGTCACTTACCTTCATGCTTCCACTTGAATATACGGATCTCACCTTCGATTTTGACCTGAAAATCATGAAACCAAGCCACTTTTCAACAATGTGCATAAACACATCGTAGAAAGACCAGTTTTAAAAACAGCTGCTTGTGATCAGTTTTTATGTACATATTGTCTCTGTGCTAACGTGTACACTGTATTTCTATAAGACAGGTGATTTTACTGTACATTTATGTGAATAGGCATTACCGAATGCCGCAGAGCATTGATAAATTCGAGTCACTGTTCAATGCATCGCCTAAGATATATCTTTCTGTCATCATGCCAGATTTTAAACAAATGATATTTGTTTACCTAATCATAATCGTAAAGAAATTTTTATCCTTGTCTTGTAGCAGCTTTTCATCGAAGGTTGTTACAAGCTACAACTCTGAAACTGTAAATTTATGATAATGTCCATTCCATTTAAAATAGATATTTTATAAAGAGCAGTTATGTATTCAGAAAAAAGGCATTATTAGACTAGCACTATAAAATCCGTCCACATTCCGCTTCTTTCAACATATCAAGTGCATTCACAAGCACTCATTGTTAGGCGTAGGTGAACTCGACAGCAAACCGCAGTGCCTGTATGTAACCGTCCATGTGTTATACATTGTTTCTGTGTCATAAAACATGAAATACATGAGAATATGATTAGTCTGTGGTGCCACTAAATGTTGCTATATTTTGCATTTTGCAGAAAGAAGCCTTTGCCAAGACCCAAAACTCCCTTTTTATTTTGTAGTGATATTTTGTATATGATCAGATAATATAGGCCTATATACATACACATTAAGGTCACGTTTCCTCTCTCTCTCTCTCTCTCTCTCTCTCTCTCTCTCTCTCTCTCTCTCTCTCTCTCTCTCTCTCTCCAATATTTTAGGATTACCAGGTCTTCTGCTAAGGATTTAGTCTTCAGGAGCTTATTGTTTTAACCTCAATAGAACTTAATTTGTTTAGATAAAAACATTCACTTTTGATAACATTTTGTTCGCCTAACATTTTAACGTTGTGTCCTATCTCTCAAAAGATTTTATTGACTGAATAAAAGGAAAGTCACCAAAATGAGACTGTAATTGTGTACTTCATAGACAAATATTTTTCCAAAGGTGATTCGTTATTGTTGTTAATCTGTTAACAAGGAACTTCCTTCCGCATCTGGGCTGACCTTGGTAAATATGCTGACTGTTGTACCCCTCCTGGAATGCACAAATTAGGTTAAGGTTCATAAACCTATCATGAAATTATTGTTGCTTTCTAACAGAAGTTGAGGCCTTTGAGTTTTCCCTTGGCAATTATGAAGGCTTCGATATGTGATGAGTCCTCTCGTTTCCCGCTATTTTTTGACTCATGATCTTGTCACCAGATGACGCAATGTTCACTCTGAGATGCCAGCACCAGCTTCGTACGACCACAAAACAATCGTAATGGAAATTGTTTTTTAGGATGTTATTCTCTCTAAATTTTCATGAAAATTATAGTACTGGGTATTAAGTATCTATTTTTAAGCCTTTTCGCCAAAGAAAGTTACAGGAAAACTGAAAATGAGTCTCGGGATGCAATGACAAATTATCAGGAGTTTCCCCTGCGGTATCTCAGGCAAATGTTGCGTCATCTAGACACGAAAGGGCCTCGGTGTCTTGTTTCAGTGTGGCCGTTCCATTTTATGTCCTGTCTGGATATTATAATCATGTACCCTTTACGAAATGAACATTGCCGTGTCAAAGTACATTTTATGCGACTGTACCCTTGAGAGGTACCCAAATTCTTGTAATGGTTTTAAGTGACATTGTATTTACAGAGTTGACTATATTTTGGTAATTTATGAATAGACTGCTGTCCAGGATGCAGCTTACATTGATGATGTAATATTATAAATTGACGCATACATAAATACGAACATTTATACATACATTAACTCATGCATACAGACATACATAGAAATGTAGAAATATGGGAGTAAGTTTTAGAAGTTAAGTCATGCCATAAATTTCTTTGATCTTTAACAAGGGTATCTTTATTTTTCATAACTAAAAAAGCAAGTTTGCTACATATGGGTTCGATTGCAGATGAAAACTTGTGCAAGAAATTCTTTAAAATCTCATGAGGGCAGTTGTTCAAGAATATGGAGAGAGAGAGATGGGTAGACAAGTAATAGAGATGATATTAACGAGGTGATGTTGTACTAACAATCCAAAGGTTTCATTCAAATTGTCATGTTGATGGTAAGGTCACTAATGTATGCAATGCTTGCTTGCTGTTAATGGAAAATATTAGAATCTCTAGAAGCACGTATAAGAAATTAAACCAATTAAAGGTCATCTTGAAATATATTCGAAGAGCTCCTTAAAACATGAGGTTTCCTTGCGTAGTGAAACACACACACATATACATGTATATACACTATATATATATTTTATCACACGCTCACACAGACACACACATATATACACATATATGCTTGCACATACATATATACACAAGTATGTATGCTTGAAAAACTGTATTGACGATTCATCGACATCCTTTCTTTACGTAACGCTTTGAAATACGTATTGCATCTTCCAAAGACCAGGTCAGACTAGGTTAACTTTACTTGACCAGGTCTCACACAATTATGCATTTAAAAACAAGACGGTGACGACTTGTCTTAACCGCGTCTCGCGTATCATTGGTGTTTTGTCTTTTTTTCTGTGTAATACATTTTTATAGATTTTATTCAGGTGAAGAGTGTCTGATTGATTAAAGTTGGCTCCTGAACTCCTGAAGTGATTCTGGTGGTGTGGGGTAGATTAAGCTAACTTCATGCCAACGCAAGTCCTTGCCCCAGGGCGGGCCGTGGGTATGATGTGTTAAAAAGGGTAAAAGAGGTCGTTGTGGACCTCCGGGCTCGACAAACCAACTAAGGTTAAGGACGTACAATCCTGTAGTAAATTAATACACGACAAAATTATGTACAGAAGCAATGTTGTTATTTATTCATCTTGAAAAGTGGTTGTCGATAGTGTACAAACATAACAGGAATAACTTTAGAAATTATTTTTAAATTTATTTGTTTATATATTTATCCCGGTGGATATTTCCAACGTCGATGACCATAGTTCTTGCGACGTCAAGTTACACAAATCAATAAATCAGCCAAGTCCTTGACCAGAAAGAGTTAGATTTATAAGAAAAAAAATATTTTTACAGCCATAATTACAATGTTAAATTAATCGAATGTATCATAAATTTCAACTTGTCTGTCAAATCTGTTTTGAATATTTATTGACTTTTTGAAAGATCATGTTAAAACGGTCTTCGCAAAGAATGGAACCAGTTTACGAATTTTGAATTTTTAAAAAAATTTCAGGTGACGTCATATGTAGAATATATTTAACCAAAATTTGTTTTAAAAAAATCACCTCCATTGTAAGTTTATTTTGTTTTGTTTTTCTTCGTGGTTTTGTGTTAGTTACACTGACTTTGTCGTAGCTGGTTATAAAATCCAATATATATATATATATATATATATATATATATATATATATATATATATATATATATATATATATATATATACAGTATATATATATATAGATATATATATACAGTATATATATATATATATATATATATATATATATATATATATATATATATATATATATTATATATATATAATATATATATATATATATATATATATATATATATATATATATACTGTATATACATATATATATACTATGATATATATGTATATAATATATATATACATTATATGTATATGTATATATATATATATATATATATATATATATATATATATATATATATATATATATATATATATATATATATATATATATATATATATATATATATATATATATATATATATATATAATGTAGTTCTTGCAATATTTACACGAAAACAAAACCATGAGATTATCCATTATAGTTGTAATCTATACTCATGTGTCTGTGTAGTTTTGATAAATAAATGTAGATCTCAGTGAGAACTTTTTCAAGCAAACACTGCAATACGATATGATATGAACAGTATTAACTTAGAAAGAAAACTGTTTCATTAGTGTCTTACACTGATAGTAGAAGTAAATGATACGATTTCTCATTTAATGGTGAAAAAATAATCATCTTAGTTAATTGTTTACAGGTTATATGTATATATATATATATATATATATATATATATATATATATATATAGTATATAAATATATATATATATATATATATATATATATAATATATAATATATATATATATATAATATATATATATATATATATATATATATATATATATATATATATATATATATATATATATATATTAGCCTGTTTCTTTTCAACTCTTTTTATTGAGGCATTATTTTCTATTATAATCTGTACAAGAGCTTATAAGTAATTTCCATTTTTGTTCGTAATAAAATATATATAAAATTATATAATATATATATATATATATATATATATATATATATATATATATATATATATATATATATATATATATATATATATATATGATCTTACATACATAAAGACAAACACACATGAGATTTAAAGGTAATATGTATAATTTAAGAATGATGGAAATATATATATAGTGTCTTAAATGTGATATAGTCTTTCTTATATTGTGAAAAAGAAATACTGTGCCGTCAGTGGTCAACACAACATTTACATTAAAGCTTATGATATAAAACGAATTTTATTCCATTAAGCCTTTTTAATTTTTCCTTTTATTGTTGATCAGTTTCAGTGTCTGAATATGTTCGCCATTAGTATTAGAAAGGTTTGTCTGATTTTTGTATCTCTGATGTAAAATAGATGGTGACTGTGTAAGTGAACAAAATTCCTCGTAATAATAATAATAATAATAATAATAATAATAATAATAATAATAATAATAATAATAATAATAATAATGAGCAGTTGCAGTTTAGCTCTTACATGATAGTTGAAAATGGAACAAAGTAAAGTTAAAGAAGTTGAATAGCTAAGTGGGAAGAGACTGAAAAGAAAGGATGGAAGGCAAAAGGCAGAAAGCAATGTTGCTGAGACCGAGAGGATGCTTATTTTCTGACCGCAACAACATAGACTGAAACCTGCAGTAGACTGAAATTAAGAACCTCGACTAGGTCTATCGTTGTACCAGAGGAAATGGAAATAAACAAGGAAGGTATATGATATTCAGACCAAGTCAGCAAATGGCTGATGTCAACCGAAAATGTTGGTAAAAATAAACCTATAAGTTCTATAGAAAGTGAAAATGATGATGGCAAATGTAAATTATTTTATGTCCAGCATGTACTGTGCTATATATTTATCCAAGCACTTCCTATTCTCAGTTGTGAGGTATTCCATGTTATTCTCACAGTTATATGGATGACGATGCCAGTTATCAAGAATAAGTGCTATTCTTCAGTCTTGAATAAAATAGAAACAGTTTATGTCGGAAAACAAAAGATTTCCAAGTAGCTGTAGCAAATCACGTTCATCTATGGAGTCATGAGCATTCGTGCACTGCAGTGAGAGGTGGAAGTGGCAAATGGTCAGGTGTGTCAATGGGTGCCTAAGCTATCTGGCAACACAGACAGCGCAGTCGCTCAGTAACGTACAGCTTTGTAGTTGTGACAGGTGTTTGTTCTCAGTCTGTGTTCTGTGCTTTTGTAACAGGCATTTAAATGTGTATAAGACTAAAAACGGTATCTAAGGCATTTTGATATCGTACAACACAAAATCGTGCGTTGGTGAACCGGCTCCAGTAAGTACACACTTATGTTATTCCTATTTGAGTTCAGATGATCAAAGTGTATGCTGAAAAACTAGTTTGGTAATTTGAAGAAGTGAATAGTTTAAATAAACAGATTGCGAAGCCACATTCTTTGAAATCGTTAATAACATTTTGGTAGCTCTCAGTTCCCTGAGGATGCAGTGAAATGTATGGAGAAACAATGTGGATAGGCCTATGTTTTTTAGGGTCCTGGTCGTTTCGGCCGTAAGTCATTTAGGCCGTAACATCCAAACTAAGAAAGATTGTTATCCATTTCAGTTGAAAAAACTGCTTGAGCACGAAAACAAGAACTTTTTTATGAAGTGACAGGGGTTTATTTAGAATAAAATCAAATAAAGAAAGTAAATATTGTCAGTTGTTCCAAGTGATGTATGCTTTTTAAATATTGTCAGTTGTTCCAAGTGATGTATGCTTTTCAAACATTGTTTCATGGATTGGACGTAGCTACCAAGATTAACATGTGAATAACAACCAGTTATAAAACCTTTTTCTGAAACTGTTAATAATTTATTTCTCTGAATCTCACTCTCGATATATCAAACTTTATATGGTATTATTGACGTTAAAGAGATCGATAGGCCTAGCTCGATTCTCTGTTGGCCTTCAACGTAGGTCAGGTGAGACTCGTAATATTCAACTCCTAAATGACCAGAGTTTCAGGCGTACCAATCGTTCGGAGATAGATTTTGTAAATACCATTTAGTGACTAACGTCATGACATCACGAAAGGTTTGCAATACTGTTCTTCTCGCCATTTTCGGAATGTTTAGTTTGATATGGTAGTAAAATAGCTAAATTGGCGAATTTTCTCGGTAAAGGTTTATGCTTTCCTGTGTATGTACTGTATTTAGTTTATTCTCTTTCTTTGCCGGCATTTTACACTAAGTACAGTATTATGGGAATTGTGACCCTGAACGAAAAGCAATGGAACGTCTAACGCAGTGGTTCTTAACCTTTTTATTACCCCCACCCCCTCTAGGTCCTTCCCTCCACACCTCCTTTGCATCTATGAGTAAAATTCAGTCCCCAACCAGATTTAAAGGAAAATGAAAAGAAAAGAAAGAGAAGGTGTGTTTTTATTCTCTGGGAATTATTTAAGTGAGATGTTTTCCACTGCTTCTTAGCGACTCTTGTTAAGAGAGTAACGAATATAATTAGAGAATTTTTTTATTTCTCTCTAGGGCTCGCTTCGCCCCCCTTGGAAATTGCTGACACCTCCCTAGGACAAAGCGCCCCAAGGGTTAAGAACCACTGGTCTAACGTGAGGTTTATGTGGAATTTAATGGCATTTTAAATTTATGAGAGAATAGGTAGCGGGTTAAATTAATAAATAATATATATATATATATATATATATATATATATATATATATATATATATATATATATATATACACGCATGTAGTGTATGTAGATTTATTTATGTATATATATGCAAGTGTGCATGCATGAATATGTTCATATATCTCCGGCGGTTGAGGCACCGCATATACCAAACGCCATGAAGGTACCCTCTATACCATGATCTTTAAAGAACTTAATTTGAGTTTCTGAACTGGGGCTACATCAAAGCACGTGCTGTTCTTTCATTATCTCATTTATGGCTTACTAGATAAATTCATTGTTTATTTTACTCGATAAGAATGCATATACGTTATGAAATCACGCATACACATGCCATACTGCATATAGACCCATTATTCCTTTGCTGATCTAAGCAACCGATGGTGTTATTGAGTAGAAAGCCACAATCATGTAAGTAAGAGACTGTATTTTTCCAAAATACAAAAAAGATTAAAAAAAAGATGGGGGAAGCTTTCCACCGTTAGCACAACGGTCCTCTTCATCCAGTTGTTGGCTGAAAAGGACCGTTGTGCAACGGTCGAAAGCTCCCCCTTTTTTTTTATCCTTTTTTGTATTATGGAAAAATACAGTCTATCATTTACATTATTGTGGCTTTTTACTCATTATTTCCGGTCACAATATAGTGATGCACTATAGCAGCGATCGACAACTGGCCTCTGTTACTAAAAATAGACCGCGCCAGTGCGCATGCTCGTGTTTACATCAAGCAGGTCGGACATCCAAACGCAGCTGAGTGCCCCACAGAAGGGAATAGCTTCCAGCCAGTGACTGGCAGTACTGTTGGATTACATGGAACTGGAGACGCACTGGTGTGACCGGACTGTTTGTCAAGTTCTTCTTGATACATCTTCTCTAATTTCTTTTGGTACCATTTACCTCCGTCAATGGTAATAATGATGTCCTCTTGACATCCTGAGGCTATACAGTCCTCACACCTGAACCAAGCGAAAGGTTGCATGAATACTTTGTATTTTCATAATTATCAGAAAAGAGAGAGAGATAGAAATAAAAACATGATATATATACTGAGGCCATATAAATTATAATACTAAGGTCAGTATGACGTTATTTCCACAAAGACTCCAAACGTACTTAGTTGGGTTACTGTATTAAATATAAAATGCAGTATATGTATATGTATATGTATATATATATATATATATATATATATATATATATATATATATATATATATATAAACATATATATACATATATATGTATACAGTACATATACATATACATATACAAATATACATTCATATATATATATACATACATACATATATATATATATATACTATATATATATATATATATATATATATATATATATATATATATATATATATATATATATATGATTTTGACCCATGAGAAACGCTTGGAGCCTCTCTGGTTATTTCATTCAATACTTCATAACACGTTTTTGTTCTCACCTTTTTACAAGCACAGCCTTGTTTCCCACCACTGGCAAACCACGGCACTCCAAACAAGGTTTAAGCTGACATACTGAATGATCTAGCACACTGCTAAACACAAAAGCAGCGCCAGGAACATCAGTTTCTTTCAACTTAATGTTGGGAAAATTCCCTGCTGTGGCCATTACAACATAAGTCGTACTGATTTGTTTGTCCGACCTTGTGTAGCTGTGTGTAGCTAAGCGCAAAGTGATGACGTAGTTGCCGATCGCTGCTATTGATGACCGATGATGTACCTAGAGATTAGTCAAGTACGTAGGATTGCAATTCAAATGCTCATCCAAAATGAAGCGGGCAACACTCATTTATTTTCAACAGACTGATCCCAATGTAGAAGCATAACAAGCTCCGATGAATGATTGACACATGCCATTAGACTCTCCGCAAAAGCAATTGTCACAGGACTGCAACGTGACTCACCGTAGCATTTCAGAAGCCAACCTTTCCATGAAATCAATTTCTCGGCGAAAAGGGTGTTACTGGTTTGCGGAATCGGATGAAAACTGAGTATTAGTTATTCTCGTTGTGATACACATCAGATCGAGGATTCGACTTCAGGCGAGCCGAAACGCGTTAGACAAGCTCTGGTAAATCCGATCGTGCCTTTGTTGACCTAAACAGTGAATTCTTTACGTGCTAGTTCATCGATTGTAGTGGCTTGCAATCAGTCTGTAGAAGGGCGTAGGCCTAGTGACCTCATCCCAAAAGAACCAGAAGGCTGGCACTTTCTGAGACATCCACTTTAATAAGGCAAGGCATAAGGTAAAAAAAAAAAAAAAGTATTTTGGATTCTGAAATAATTTCTATGACAATTTGTTTTCGAAGAGGCAGGTCCGTTGCTTTCTTTGGGTTTATAGTCTTTCTATTTATTTTTTTAACTATTGCTCCATGGGTTCATTTAGTTGCCAATCCCATCGACCCCGATAGAAAGAATAGAGAAACCCGCCGACATCATTCCTCATTGGAATGTGAGTCTATATATCATATTTAATAGAGAAAGTTCACATTCTCTCTCTCTCTCTCTCTCTCTCTCTCTCTCTCTCTCTCTCTCTCTCTCTCTTAGTAGTCTATATATCATATTTAATAGAGAAAGTTCACATCTCTCTCTCTCTCTCTCTCTCTCTCTTAGGAGTCTATATATCATATTTAATAGAAAAAGTTCACATCTCTCTCTCTCTCTCTCTCTCTCTCTCTCTCTCTCTCTCTCTCTCTCTCTGTATACGACTGTCATTCGTTTTATAAGAAAATTAGATATAATGCAACTGCTATTGCTTGCGGGACACCTCGGATGTTCAAGCACAGGCTAGGCCTATGTTGTAGGGTCTTATTGACTTACGACATTTTGCGATATACCCGAGAGGCCAAAGTATAAAGGAAGGTTTAAAGTAATCAAACTTTATTAGCAGACAACGTTCCAGCAGACTCTGGAAATGAAGACACTGTTTCACGACTCGCATCGAAATCAGTTCACACGTCACAGTCTGACGTCAAGGGTGGTGTTGAGAGGCGACATTTGGAAGATGTTCTCGGTAACGTCCATTTTTAGTATAATGTCCAAACCTGCCCTACTGGCTCCCGATATGATATGAATTTGAATGCGCTGATACAAATGTAACATTTATTCTTCTGGTGATATAGCATATATATACATTATAAACATTGTATATATGTGTGTGTGTGTATGTGTACGAATGTACTGCGTGATTCACTTTTTTGTCTTTAACCTTCTGTGACATTTCCTAGCTATCGAAGACCCTTTCCTGTCTTCCTGTCGTCTTTCTCCCAAAGACTTCCAAATTATACAACCTATTTTCATTAGTTTACTCACTCCAAGCTGAAATTAACGTATATATATGTATATATAAATATATACATGCGGGCGTGCGCACACACACACATATATATGTGTCCATTTTCTGCGCTTGAGATATGAATGTGACAGAAACTGTTGTGCCGTTCTTTCTCTGAAGTCACCCCTGGCATGGTAGAAACTGGTTACCGTAAAAGAAATATAAATGAAAGTACATACTGAATGTATATAGATTTGATCTGCTTACAAATGAATTGTTCTGGAACTAAACACCAACGGGACACCAAAGTTGATCTGACCTGTTGAAGTATCAGAGGTTTCAGAAAGATAAGTATCTTAATAACCCAAACATTTTGTAAACAAGGAGTTGAC
>NC_089750.1:65862206-65994706 GCF_040412425.1 Macrobrachium rosenbergii
GTAACTACAGAAAAATATTAACATTGAAATACATAGATTATTTGTAAAATGTACATGATAAAATATTTGTCAGCACAAATGGTACGATAAAATTATATTTGTTTTTGGTAAAGTGAAGTTAACTTTGATTAAATTCTGGTTGTAATACTATTAAAAATGTAAAATATTGTATATTTTCTCTAATAAAAGAAAAGGAGGTACTGCAAAAGGAACGAATTGCAGCTAGGGGCCGAAGGCATGCTGCAAAGAACCTTAAGTAATGCCTACAGTGCACCGCATGAGGTGCACTGACGGCACTACCTCCCTACGTGGCTCCGCCACAAAAGCGTAAGTTGTCAACTCCTCAGTGTTAGGTAAAAGAGCTTGTTTCCCAAACTTCCATCACTGCAGAGGTTATATGGGAATTGGAATATAGAATTTAAGCCCAAAGGACAAGCGTTGGGACCTGTGAGGTCATTCAGAGCTGAAAAAAGGAAATCGGCATTAAGAAGGTCTGAAAGATGTAACAGGGGGGAAAACCTCGCAGCTGCACTATGTAACAATTGTTAGAGAGGGTGGAAAGCCAGATGGAAGAAGAGAATATGAACGGAGGTATAGTAAAAGGAGTGAAAGAGGTTGCAGCTGAGGTTATACTGGTTAATATGTAAAAACAACTGAACAGCATTCAAATTTTTCACGTCAGTTTTCTAATACTTTTGTATTTAACTTAAATAAGGGCGGCTTTTTTTTAATGTTCCAGTCTTATTTTAGTCACTTCGCTGTTTTGAATTGATTTTGTATAATTTAGGCTGCCAACCCTAGTACTAGGGCAGCCTCAGCCATTCAGCGTTTAAGACACCGAAAAGAGGAATTTGGAGTGGTTGGACGACAAGGGAGAAAGAGCCAGAAATTAAAGTAGATGAAGTACAATGGTTTAAAGGAGAAACTGGGAGAAAACTCAACGGTTGCACTGAGAAGTAATGGGTTGAAAGGTTGGAGAGCAAGTTTGAAGAAAGGAAGGGGAAATGGAGGTAAAGTAAAAGGCTAGAATGTGGGTGCAGCTAGAGGCCGAAGTAACGCTGCAAGAATCTTTTAGTAATTCCTTCTACGGTGCACCAGGTGACGTCACTGACGGCAATATCCTCCCTCATCCCAGCACCCCGCCCCCCCCTCATTTCAACCGGAGACCATTTGCTATTAATCCTGCAATTCAATAATTGTCAGTCCTTTGGACTTAAAGCTCAGCTTCCTAACAATTAAGAACATTTTTTTTTTACGAAAGTCTAGGCATAAATTTTAAAAACGTACCTGACAGAATCATAATTCAACGTATCGACTGCTTGAGCTGGAAAGATATGATCCATTTTCGTAGTCCTTTGTCCAACACTTTGTAAACTTAACCTTTTAGAATGTCAAGTGTCAGCCAGTGACATATCGCGTGGATTGAGCTTAGGATATTATCGGTGAACAGTATCAGATACCGAAAAGATTAAACTCAAGTTCCTAGGTTTGTAGGTGGAGTATTATTTTGTGATTTTGTTGCATGTATTGTGCAATAAAAATTTTTTTCTCTCTCTCTCTCTCTCTAAATGGAAACGAACTCTTGAGAAATGTGGGTCGGAGAAGCGTTATTATGACTAGAACATTGTAATCACGCCTAAAATTTTTGGATACGTCCACAAAAATTTGGACAAAGGTTTTGTTCGAAACTTTCTCCACATTATATTAGGCAGTTGAATTGTTAAGAATATTAAATGCTGACCCTAGTTTTTACATGTACAGAGCTGTATTACAGAGGATATATATATTTGCAATGCATAAGAGCACTCTAAAATGTACCCACTATGTGCAAAAACTATGTAAATTTTCTCAATAAAAGTAAAAAAAAAAATTGATCTAAAACGTCAAGCTGGGCGAGATGGCGGAAATCACTCGAGGAAATAATTGGGTCATTTGGTAACGACGACCAGTTTTCCCAGTTGAGTACATTTTCGCCCTTCGTCAGTGGCTCGTTCTAGAAGCGATATCAAACCAAACACATTATACATAACCCTTATTCTGTATCCTTCAAAATATGTCTGAGGTGAACAGGAAGTCAAACATCAAACTTCCAATCCCCACTTAAACGTACTGTACATTGTATTTTCCATTCCTACACTGGGTTTAACGTTACTTTTCATGGAAGGAGCAAACAGCTGCTGGTTTGTGTTCTCTACGACCTTTGAGTGCAGCAATTAGTAGCAGATATATTCGTATTCTCCATTCTTACTCTGGGTGGAATGTTTCTATTAATTGAAGGTGTAAATAGCTGCTGGTTTGTGTTCTCTCCGACCTTTGAGTGCAGCATTCGGTAGCAGAGTAACAAAATCGTGGAAATAACTTCAACTCAGACCAGATCTTGGTTCCGCAAGCAGAATTGGGTTTGGATTACCAATCTTTCTTTACAAGAAAGTCGTCCAAACTAATTAATGTCAGTGTTAGAATCATTAGATAATAGAGAAAAGTCAGGAGTCAGTGAATTCAGAAATGGCTGGAGCAGAAGGGAAGTTGTTGGCGAAATTAGTGACTGGACTGTTTCTTCAGAGAGGTTTTCGGATATTTTAGAAGTGGTTAGTGATACTATTTTCATTTTTGATGGCCGTAGGAAGACAAGTGCAGTGAACATGTTGACCTACCTGACAGGGAATCATTTATGTACAATAATGTATGATAGGCTGTCGATAGCTTAAAAGTATGAACGTACAAGCTTGAGTTGGAATATAGCGGAAGAATTTCGCCATTCAACACATTTGTGACATCTGAAGAAAAATCCGTAATGACTGCATAATGAACTGAGATTAACAAGGGGAGGTATCTTATTTTTAATCTTTTATTAGAAAATGATTTAGTACAAAACGAGAAGTTAGCCCTTAAAATGATAATAACTAGGCCATACTTTTCTTTTACATTCTTTTGTTCCAAAAATCACGTATTTCTTCTAATTATTATTACTTCTTTGGGGAGGCGAGGAAGTGGTGTGCCCGATATTATTTCATTGTGCAAAATGGAAAATGAAAACAGTAATGAAATAAGAAATTTAGTTCCTTTATGATAAAAAGGAATTGTGCTGGAATGTCAGCGGCTACACAATGTTTATTCTCTTTCAAGATTTTAGTTTTCTGAAAAGAAAACTAGTGTGCCGGCTTTGTCTGTCCGTCCGCACTTTTTCTGTCCGCCCCCGGATCTTAAAAAACTACTGAGGCTAGCGGGTTGCAAATTGCTATGTTGATCATCCACCCTCCAGTCATCAAACATACCAAATTGCAGCCCCCAAGCCTCAGTAGTTTTTATTTTATTTAAGGTTACAGTTAGCCATAATCGTGCATCTGGCAATTATCTAGGACATGCCACCACTGGGCCGTGGTTAAAGATTCATGGGCTGCGGTTCATACAGCATTATACCGAGACCACCGAAACATAGATCTATTTTCGGTGGCCTTGATTATACGCTGTACAGAAAACTCGACTCCGGCGTTGTTTCCAGTTATGCCCAATTTCGGCGATGCATGCCAACGTTAGAAAAAAACGGAACATAAGAGTACATGACAGGCAATTAGTGCAATCAGCTCACGCACGTACTCGTATAAGAGAACATGACAGGCAATTAGTGCAGCAGACTCACGCACGTACCCATATTCGTAAATAATTTGTGAGCCCACTTAGAACGCTCGTGTGACGAAGACCCAACAGAACAGGGCTGTAAATCAAGGCGACAGGTTTCTTTAGCATTGTCCACTCAGGTTTGAGAAAATTCATATTTGTAGACAAAATTGGCTTAATTTTGGCTTGCTTACTACATCGGAAGGAGTTAAATACGAGTGTTTTGTTGCTGTTGAAAGAAATTCCCGTTGTGCATTTACTATTCATTTTTGCACAGATCATTATTCGTGAAATTAAGAACCTTCGAAATGTCATTATTTTTTTTAAACAGAACTCTCGCTGGTTCAACTGTTGTAGCGATATTTAGATAGTGGCATTATCGTGAACGATTCACCTGGTCATTTATATCATTCTTTAATATGAACGTGGGAATAGGACAACAGTGCTGTACAGAAAATGACTGTCTTGTAGTACATCTCTTCTTGAAGTGCTCGTAAAGATTAAGTCAACCAGTTCCAAAACAGTCCTGGGATGCATTTTACTAGTTGTTTGGGGCCTAAATTAGTCGCATCAAGCCAAGATTTAATCATCTGCACTTTAATCATAATACCGTCGTTAGCGTGAAAGCTACTGACCACATGTTGCCCCCTGAATGCCATACTGGTTCAGAGAGCCACACCAACTTTCCTACCCCCTTTCATGCCTTACCACTATTATGGAACGCCTGAGGGTAGGGGACCTCGTAGGCATAAGCCAGTTTTATCTAAAACAACCAGCCACTTGAAGTAAGGGTCAGCAGGTACAGCAGAAAAATAATGATGTGCGCGCTGAGTGATCTGCAATAGGACTGAGATTTGTAGAACAGAAGACAACGGAAGGGTAAAGGAAAATTACGTTGTCAAGGACGAAGGAATGGCTGATAATATCCCCAAGAATATTTCTCCAGTTACCCCCAAGAACGTTAAGTACCGTTCCCGGGATGGTGGGAGAGGCTGCCTCCAGGCTGGATGACGGGAAGTCCTAACCGTAAGAAGGATAAGTATCGTAAGTCTTAACTCTAGGGACGATAAGTATCATCAAGTCCCAACTCTAGGGACGATAAGTAACGTCAAGTTCTAATCCTAGGAACTATAAGTATCGTTAAGTCTTAACATTAAGGACAAGTACCGTCAAGTGCAAACACTAGGGACGATAAGTATCGCCAAGTCCTAACACAGGGACGGTGAGTATCGTCAAGCCTAACCATAGAGACGATAAGTATCGTCAAGTCCTAACCCTAGGAACGATAAGCATCGTCAAGTCCTAACCCTAGGAACGATAAGCATCATTTAAAAGAGTTACGCACAACATTATAAACCCATTTTTTAGCAAATTGATTCAAAATGCGCAGAAAATCGTGGGAACTATCCTACAAGGCCATAAACTTGAAAAGAAACCTTCTACTGAACAGAATGCAGCGTTGTATAGAGATTCAAATAACGATATGACTAAAAAGAGTGCTTGCAGTAAGCTCTATCCAAATCACCTTTTGGTGTTGAGATCAGCAGTGAACTAAATCATTAGTCCGATTGCCCAACATTTCTTTTCCTGTATCAAGGCGACATTTCACCGACAAATCAACCTGCATTCCTATTCTGGAATTTACACCTGTCTGTCAACAACCAGTAAAACGTGTCCGTACAGCAACAGTAAAAACAAACACGCAGTGTCTCCCACGTGCAGAATTATGAAATATTAAATTTAATGTATAATAAAACCGTAAACATTGCGCACGCAGGTACTTTATTTAATTTTGCCTACGTGACCGGCGTTATTCATTTGATGTTGCCTACCGGACAGCCGTTATTTATTTAATGTTGCTTACATGACCGGCATTATTCATTTAATGCTGCCTACATGACCGGCGTTATTCATTTGATTTTCCATACTTGACCACCGTTGTTCATTTAATGTTGCCTACTTGACCGGCATTATTCGTTTAATGCTGCCTACATGACCGGCGTTATTCATTTGATTTTCCTACTTGACCAGCATTGTTCATTTAATTTGCCTACTTGACCGGCGTTATTTATTTCATATTTTATGACGCATTATTCATTTAATGTTGCCTACATGACCTGCATTACTCATTTAATGTTGCCTACAAGACTACTATTATTCGTTTAATGTTGCCTACATGACCGGCGTTATTCAGTTAATGTTGCCTACATGACTAGTGTTATTCATTTAATGTTGCCTACATGACTGGCATTATTCATTTAATGTTGCCTACATGATTGGCATTATTCATTTAATGTTGCTTACAAGACCACTATTATTCGTTTTATGTTGCCTACATGACCGGCGTTATTTGATTAATGTTGCCTACATGACCGGCGCTATTCATAAAATGTTGCCTACATGAAAAGTTATTCATTTAATGTTGCCTATATGACTAGAGTTATTCATTTGATGCCTACATGACCGGCATTATTCTTTAGATGCCTACATGACTGGCATTATTCATTTAATGTTGCCTACAATACTGGCATTATTCGTTTAATGTTGCCTACATGACCGGCGTTATTCATTTAATGTTGCCTGACTGGCATTATTCATTTAATGTTGCCTGACCGGCGTTATTCATTTAATGTTGCCCACATGACCGGCATTATTCATTTAATGTTGCTTACATGACCTGCATTATTTATTAAATGTTACCTACAAGACTGGAATTATTCGTTTAATGTTGCCTACATGACTGGCGTTATTCATTTAATGTTGCCTTCGTGACCAGCATTATTCATATACTAGTGCCTACATGACAAGAGTTATTCATTTAATGTTGCCTATATGACTGGTGTTATTCATTTAATGTTGACCGGCATTACTCTTTTGATGCCTACATGATTGGCTTTATTCATTTAATGTTGCCTACACGACTGGCATTATTCGTTTACTGTTGCCTACATGACCGGCGTTATTCATTTAATGTTGACTACATGACCGGTGTTATTCATTTAATTTTGCTTACAAGACCAGCGTTATTCATTTAATGTTGCTTTCATGACCGGCGTTATTTATTTAATGTTGCTTACATGACCGGCGTTATTTATTTAATGTTGCCTACATGATCGGCATTATTCAGTTAATATTTCCCACTTGACCACCGTTATTCATTTGATGTTGCTTACATGACCGGCGTTATTCATTTGATGTTGCCAACATGATCGGCGTTATTCACTGAACGTTGCTTACATGACAGGCGTTATTACCAATTACCTCATCATGCCCCATTGTCTTATTCTTCCTTGCCGTATTGTGGGGTCCAAATCAATCACGCTGAATTATTCTCGTATTCAAGGCGCGCACATGTGCAGTGAAGTGCCTCTCCTCCGTCGGTATAGATCATCGAATAAGTCCGAGCTGGGAGCTGGAGCCAGTTGCTTGCTTGGCCTCGTGCGTGCTTGACGTAAAAGTGTGTGCTTGTGTCTGTAGAAAAGTCTTAAAGAATTGGATGTAAGTTGGCGGTTAGACAGTGCTAGTTTTGACAGCTTATTTTTACATAAAGACTTCGTTCCCCTCAGTGTTGTTTAGAAACGGTGTTATCAATTTGATGAAAACTACCAGGAGAACAATTGTCGTTCTTTGAAATTGATTAAAATAAGGAGTATTGTTTAATTCTTGAACGGAAAGTTGACTGACTCATCCTTGGCTAGTGTCTAATCTGAAGCGCGATCAGTTACTTATGTATGGTGCTCAGTTCCTTTCGAGATTTCTGGCTGCAATTATGCCATCCAATCCAGTGCGTTTTTAGTGATGTCCTATTTTTCTGTTGCAGAACTGACATAAAATCCTGAATTTGATGTTTTTGAGTGACGTCAGATATCTTGATTTGGTCTTTGATTTCATATAAATCTAGAGCAGAGTATTTTCGTCTCGTGTGGTGCCACAAAGGATTCTTAAAATGTCATTACAAATGACGAGCATTTCTGTCTATGTCTCTTGCCATAAAATAAATTAAAATCTAACGAAAGTATGTTCATGATAACTTTAGAAGCCATACATGCATTTGCACGTAATTTATTTAGCACAGCTACACGCGATATATATATATATATATATATATATATATATATATATATATATATATATATATATGTATATATATAATTTATAATCACACTGACACGTGATTCATGTATGCAACTTTATCACAGGGAAAATGAAACGCTGGGTATCAGTCAGAACCGTTTTCACCTTTATAACTGAGACATTTTCGGAGGAGTGACACATAATGGGAGAAATTTTCAAAATTTATGCTAAAGGGTCAGTACAAACGTACATATAGACAGTTGGAAACCAAATAGTCAAACCGCTCAGTATTTACAACCAGTGTATAATTTTTCTCGCGGTAAAGTTGCATATATAATATTATATATATATATATATATATATTTATATATATATATATATATATATATATGTGTGTGTGTGTGTGTGTGTGTGTTTGTGTGTGTGTGTGTATTACCAAAAATCCGTTAGTTTGATTTTCCTAATAACTGGTCGCTCCAGAGGAAAGAGAGAGCAAGTTAATGTATCATCCATTAAATGACACAGAAAACTTCTTAAGCATCACCATCTTTGTTCATCTACGTAGAAGGCGCATCCGCAGCTTATCGACCCCTGTTCAATCCTCCCTCCTCTTCTCCCCCCCCAACCCCAGCCCCGTTATGTGCGCACTGCGCGATTGAACTTCACATTGCGCAACGTTTCTCATGTTTCCTGAACGTTAAACTTCATCTTGTAGCAACGCTTGAAATTGATTTAAGCCCGAAAATTATAAACCCTGTGCATCAACTTGACGTTTTCTATTCCCCACATGGGACCAGACCACCCCAGACTACGTGGTCTAACATTTTAATTTAATGCGTCGTTTTGTAACATGTATCGCCCTATAAACCTTTTCACTCCTCATGTATTATGTAAAAAAAATCTAATCTCTTCAGCGCCCACACTTTTGGCCATTATTTTACAACATCCACGCCTCTCTCCCATAAAGTAGAGTTGGCACAACAATCCTTCAGAGAGCCCAACTTCAGATTCCATTGGTGTGCACATTCAAGTCCGTGTGCGTGTCACGCCGCCGTTTCGCTTTGCAAGTGGTCCCTAAACTCGCATTTTTATCTATTTTTAGACTCGAGCCAAACAGAATTCTATCACCAGTGGCATCATCATCATTGCAACGCAAGAGCCTTTGTGACGTTCGACCACACAGGCCTCTCCTGAGCTGTCACTTCCACAAATCTCCACACATCTACAACTTTACAGCCTTAATTACACAATTGTAGGCCTATTTCAAATAGAATACTGAAGGAAAAAATTGAAACTAATGCATGTATCTCTCTCTCTCTCCCTATAGAGTATTTTTCAGCCATCTTTAAATAGCCGTGTCTATGTGCGAAACACGAGAACCCTGATACAAGTTTTCGTCTAATGAAAGACTGTTATGGTCATAATTGCTTAATCAAGTCTCTCTCTCTCTCTCTCTCTCTCTCTCTCTCTCTCTCTCTCTCTCTCTCTCTCTCTCTCTCTCTCGTAAGCAGCTGGTGCCATGAAAACCTGCAATTTGAAGTGTTGGGCCGTTATTATAGGTATGTACGAAGCTATAATCGATCTTACGACCTGGGAGACCCCTTTTGGAGAGTCTTACAGTCTCATTGACATTGTATTGAGCTTATAAGTCGATTTATTTTCTTATAATCAGCCTTAAAAACGCAACACCTCGATATCTCTGTCGCCATATTACAGCTAAAATTATGATGTCTTACAATCTCATTGACGCTGTATTGATCTTATAAATCGATTCATTTTCTCAGATTCCCCCGTAGGGTGGTAGTGCCGTCAGTGCACCCCACGGGATGCACTGTAGGCATTACTAAAGGTTCTTTGCAGCGTCCCTTCGACCCCTAGCAGCAACCCCTTTCGTTCCTTTTACTGTACCTCTACCCTCTCCTAACAATTATTACACAGTGCAACAGCGAGGTCTTCCTCCTGTTACACCTTTCAAACCTACTTACTCTCAATTTCCTTTCCAGCGCTGAATGACCTCATAGGTCCCAGTGCTTGGCCTTTGGCCTAAACTCTATATTCCATTCCATTCCATTTTCTCAGATTCAGTCTCCTAAACTCGATACCTTCGTTGTTTTACTACAACTAAAATTGAGATGAATGAATAATTGCAAGAAGTCTGAGTATGACTTACACTGATCCTCTTCATATTAAACTTATGACCTCCGCTGACCCTCTTTTTATCAAAATGATGTCCTTTATTGATCTTTTTGTTGTCAAAATTATGACCCACACAATCCCTCTTGCTATAAGACTTATGACCTACACAGATCCTCTTGTTAATGAATTCATGACCCCCTAAACCTTTTTATCAGTCTTATTATATAGACCAGCGTTTTTTTCAGTCAATTGTGATCTCACTCTCCATCATAATTTCCGCCTTACAAATCAGGAGCCAGTCTTATGACCCCGCGGTCTCTTTGGTTTGCAGTTTTAATGACCTTAGGGATGTTGAACTTGTGACTTCACCGACCCTTATTTGTTAACCATTGTCTAGAATGACCAAAATTTTTAATGTTAGGCTCAAGATATCAGTGGTCATGTTACTATTCTGAGGAATGACACTTGCTCAGCGTGATTTACAATGTCAGTGGCTCTTGGTCATACATTACATATTTATTTACTTATTTATTTATTTATTTATTTATTTATTTATTTATTTATTTATTTATTTATTTATTTATTTCACTCCAGGAAAATCAGTCGTATCAGCGGCTGGTGGCAGGTTTAGTTTAAATTAAGCCAGCCTTGTGACAGTACAGGTACCTGCCCAAAAGTAGATCGCAAGAGCTGCGAGTTATTCAAAGGAATGATTGCCTGGTGTGGACTCCTGAAATCTGTCCAATCAACAGAGACGGGAACTGCCTCATCACTCGAAAATCTAATCCTTTCCAGAGTGACGCCACTCAAGTCGATTAATCACTCATAAGAAGCCATTGCTTTGAATTACTATATCTCGCGTTGTTTGCGGCTTTTCGTGCATCATTGTGACTCACTGCCAATCACAATAGGCTCTCAAGTTCGAAATGTCAGATGGTCCCATACTGCGTCTCTGCTTCCTGCAAACCAACACTCCGAGATGAGGCTTAGCTAATAATTATCATCTAAGATGAGAGACGCCCACTGTGGGCGTTGCAGGTAATGTACCTGTGTGTTTATTTCCAGTTAAAATTAAATAATCACTTTGGCCCCTAGCTGCAACTACTTTTTAGCCATTTACTTACCTCCAATCTCTCTGACTTTCTTCAGCTTTGCTGTACAATCTCTCTGCTTGTTACTTCTTAGCGCAACTGTGGGTTATTCTAGTTCCACATTATATTCTTGTACTTCATCTCCTTTATTACGTGGATCTCTTTATTTTGCTGTCCAACCACCCCAACTCTCTTTTTACTGTCTTGAGCACTGAATGGCCGGAAGTGACCCATAACTTGGCTTGAAAGCCTAAATTTGATGAGTAAATAATTCAAAATAAAAAAATTAAAAGTAAATAAATATGAGGACTAATAAATAGAGAGATTAAGATAGGAATGTGAAACTTTAAAGGCATGAAAGCAACACTTTTTTGGTCTTCATTCCTTTTACTGTACCTCCGTTCATATTCTCTTTCTTCCATCTTCCTTTCCACCCCCACCTAACAATTTAATCATAGTGCAACTGCAAGGTGTTCCTCCTGTTGCACCTTTCAAACCTTTTTGCTGTCAATTTCCATTTCAGCCCTGAATGACCTCATAGGTCCCATCGCTAAATCCTATATTCTATTCTATTCTATTCAAATAGTCTTCATTATCCTTCATTAAGGAGATGCTGTATTCTATCTTTGACTGACAGGGCACCTCCGATGGTGGACTGGATGCACAAACTGGTAGCGACAGTCGTTTTAATTGTGACTGTCGCGGGACAATGCCTCTGTGTCGGGGTCTCCGAGAAGCAGTATCCTCGAGTGGTTGATTTCCTGGTGGATTTCGCACATTTTTACCAGTACAACGAACTCTTCGTCGTCATCCACCAGAAAGGTACGAACTGGGAAGTTTCTCTCTCTCTCTCTCTCTCTCTCTCTCTCTCTCTCTCTCTCTCTCTCTCTCTCTCTCGTAGTAGTAGTAGTAGTAGTAGTAGTAGTAGTACGCTAAATCACTGAAGCTTTCTCATGCGCTTTTACTAAAGATGTGTTAATCAGTAATGAGCAGTCATTTCTTGCCTGTCACTTATAGCAGCAGTACTATGCTACAGCAGTGGCGCTCGCTCTCTCTCTCTCTCTCTCTCTCTCTCTCTCTCTCTCTCTCTCTCTCTCTCTCTCTCTGTTTTTTCATTGCGTTAAAGCATCCACTTATTAGAAATCTCGTAGTCCTCTTGGTCTGAATTGGTTTCATCAGATTTTTTTTCCATGTCTATCGAGAATGTCTGTTGTGTGAAATTATTTTCATAGCTTCTATCTTTGTTCAGATTTTAATTTAACTTGCAAAATTACATTAAGATTCTAATTATATTTATCTGATACTAATTTTTATATAGCTGAACATTTCTTTGAAAACATTAGAATTTTACTTGGGGCAGTTTTTCAAGTTGCCATCATTCTCAAAACGAGTCAACACAAATTGAAATGGTTCGGGTGGAGGCTTATTTTAGACCATTAGGATGTACTTATGATACTTGACAAAGTCGAAAAGCAATGGCATTCTTACATTTTCATTCAACCTTAACATTCTTGTGTAATTTACCTCTAACTCCTGTCTCGCATATATCTAAGCCTTAGATATTTTTTGTATCTCTAAACTATATACTTTCATAGTCAGACTTTTTCTTTTAAAATCCAATATAATTTTGTATATTCTAACATCAGTCTTTTGCTCGCATCTACCCATAGAACCTATCTTTCTTCATGGTCATCACACCTACAGTAGGTTTAACCTTTCCTTTATGAAAATGTCAGAGACTGGAAATGTTACATCTACACTTGAAGTCTGTCTTTACCCCTTACCTACCTTTAGCCATGATCAACAGCTCTATTTTTAGGTAAAAGACACATTTACAATATACTTTTTAGCTTTTCGTTTTCGAAAAGTTCAAAAGTGGTTGGAATTTTGTATTACAATTTCATACTTACCTTTAGTTCCTACATGTACATCATCATCTACACTTCTACATTCAACGACTTTCTACATTTTAGAACCTGATAGGGCTTAAGGGGTCAGTTTAGTTTAAGGAAACATGTCATAAACACGTCGGAAACTTATGGCATGCGTTTCACAAACAGGTTGAAAAGAAGAATCTTTGGCAAGTGGTGGACATTTGTATGATGCACAGGTTAGGACTACCAAAAAGTCATTGACTTGTATTTAATTTGTTTGTGACACACGTGCGATAAGTTGTCGACGTGTTTATGACATGTTTTACTGTTGTTTGGACTCACCCTTATGCTAGCACGGACCCTTACGCAAAGGTAGCGCGTAAATGTGGTAAGGTTCTAATGGGAATAAGAGGCTGGGCATGAACTTTTGACTCAGCCCAGAACAGACTGCTAACTTAATTTTAACTAATGAATTAATTTAAAACTTAACTTTTTTTAACCTCCTTTCTTCCTCAAAGATCAAAAGCTGCTACAGGAGGTGGCTCGTAGCCTGCTTCGGGGCGAAGTGGAAGCCACGACCCTAATCGTTCGGTCGTACCAGAAAAAGTACCCCAATCCCAAGTCTCTTCCCCTTCAAACTTTCTACGCCAGAGACTTCACGAAATACTCGTTCTTGCGGCCTGACTTCCCTCCCGTGTCTGTCACCAAGAGGCCTCTTTTCATCACAACGATAGCAAATATTTTGGATATGGAGGGCGAATTTGGGGTGAGTTCAAAGTAAGGTGTATTTGGTTGTGCCTGCTCACTGCTTTGTGCCAATAATAACCACGGCGTTTTGAGGTCTGTAGTTTTATTTTCTTCCCAAGAAAATTCGGAACTCTTTAAAAAGGGAAGGAAATATACCTCCATGCCTCTGTATTGACCAAGGAGAATATACCTTGAAACCTTGAATGGTGAAAATGTAACTTTTTTTTCACAGCTGTGGTTCTTATTATTAGAAATTGTCCTGTTTGGATAGCAGTTTTTCGAGTGATCTAGAAGACTGCATAAAACAACGGTAATTTCTTTATTATTAAAATCAGGTGTTGCTTATTTAACACATTGTCGAAGTTGCTAAGTTAAATTCAATAATGCAACAAAGCTGACCATAAAACCTTTCCTTTTCATTTGTTTCAGTGGTCCATTGGGGATGCATCCAGATTGAACCCCTGGCTCATATTAAGTGGAGATGAGATACCTATATTCACAAGCAGTTATTACTTCCCATTGGATAATCTCGTAAGGCTTCGGTTTTACTTCTTTATTTTTGCATAATTACTTTGTTGTAAGCAGTCAATTTGAAGAAAATTCTATTTCTCTAATAGAATCTTTAATATAGATAAATAGATTCCAGTCTTTATTAAAGTTTTTGAACTAAAAAATTAGTTCTTTGGTCGAGAAATTTCGACTTTTTCAGAAAACTGTATATGCCCTAAAATACAAAATACACTCAAATCGTATTTCATATATTCATGATTTATTACGTTCAGAAGATGAACCCTATCCATATGAAACAAGCCCACAGGGGCACTGACTTGAAATTCGAGCTTCCAAAGAATACGGTATGCATTTGAAAGAAGTAACAGGGAGCTATTTATGTTTATTGTTCAATTCCAGTTACTGGGAAGGGGGGCAGCGAGTGGAACATTTTTAAAATATTGAATCCGTCGCTTACTTTCAAATTCCAGCTCACTGTGGCGAGCTGGAGTCGACCAGAGGACGGGAAGCCGGTAAATGTTGACCTCTGGGAAGCTTACCAACCCGGTCCAAATTTCCCCCAGCGTAATTCTGTCGCCGGGTTTTGGCAGGATTCCTCGTCGGGCCCGGAAGAAGAAGAATCTGCTGCGGGGACGAAGGACACTGTACAATTGCACCCCAAAAGAGGGTGGTACGAGTTCCCGGATGCCAATTTTGCTTCCAGGAGAACTGATCTTTCGGGAATGCATATCAAATGCTTGACGGAGAGCGTGAGTAAAAAATAATGTGACCTGTTTGCTTGCTCTCTCTCTCTCTCTCTCTCTCTCTCTCTCTCTCTCTCTCTCTCTCTCTTTCTCTCTCTCTCTCTCTCTCTCTCTCGTGACCCATTTGGTGAATGTCGCATCTAAGAATAACTGTATATTCTAACTACTAAAGCTTTCATTTCTGGATGACTTTGATAGGGGTCAATTTTTTAGACATCGCGTGAAAAAAATATCATTACCTTGGACAGCAGGAGATATGAATACAAAAGCCGTGCTTGAAGTCGCCATCTTGCTTGAATGTCAAAGAGATTACTCAGACTGAACATCATTTCTGCATTCGCGAAAGTCTAAGAACCACAGTCCAGTCATTGTAACTGTGAATTGAAATTTCCGATAGACGAAAAGGGGAGATAATGATACAAGGCACAGTAGATTGCATCTACTATAATCTACTGTACTGTACCTTGTATCAGGCAGGAACAGAAACGCTTGCTCTTGTAAATAAAAATCCTTGTTAATAACGTCGTCTTGAGATATGTTTATCTTCAGTATTGCTATATTAGTTGATAACATAACTAGTGTGTCATTTGTTCCCGTGAGATCAATTTTCTCCAAGGGCTAATAAAAAGCACGGACTTCTTTTGGCGGTTCCTACTCCTATTTCGTCAAGTTCGGAAGTCATTCTTTATCGATTATTTGTTAGCGAGGCGCCCCGTGCATGGAACATTCTAGATCTTTATCCTCTACAGGGATTATCCGTTATAGAATATCTATCAGACTACAACGGCCAAGGTCTAAAGAATACTTAGACAATGGCTATAAACCGTTACTGACGGGTTAGCTGACGTTATCGTGTACAGTCTTAGATCGTGTAGACCAGTCGCTGGGGTGGAACGCGTTTATTTAGTGCTTACTTTTCGAGTTAATTTTACTTCAATCTCTTTATTCTTTAAAAATGTGTATACAATTATATTCATTCTATACAAAAAAATTCACAATCCTTTCTGAATTTGTCAAGTACGACTCCTTAATCCAGGGGTTCCCAACCTTTTTGTTTTTCTGTACCCCTTGGGTATTTTTATAGACTCCTGTGTACCTCTAAAAATTGAAGATGAAAAAGAAAAACAATGAAATGGATATTGTGATATAATTTTATTATGAAATCTGTTTGAGTAGACTGCATCTTTTCAGATCCGGTACGGGTACAGATTAAATCCGCGGGAAGTTGCATAATAGTGAAAAACAAATGGTATTCACCCTCCTCTTGATATAACTGAAGTAAAAGCTTTGATTACTAAAATGAGGAAATAAAAAACAAAAAAGACACTACATTGTGCAGTCTCAATGCAGATTACATCATGTACTACGCAATACAGGCTATTCTCTCAGATCCAGTGTACCTCCTGAAGAGCACAAATGTACCACTAGGGGTACATGTACCCTAGGTTAGGAACCCCTGCCGTAATACATTTACCGGAAACGTGCTGTTAAACTCTACGGGTTTATCCTCCGTATTTCACCACCTTCACTTGTTCAGAGAATAAAAACTTTTGTAAATACGCTGCTAACGTACTACTCTTTACCAAAGCATGAATATTGGTCAGTTGTTGATCAGTTTTAATGTAGAAGAGGAAATAATTATGAGGAATATTAAGAAAACTCGATATGAAATTTAACTCAAACGATGCAGCCAACCTGTTTCCCAAGACTTGTTTAAGAGAGAGCCTACTTCCTTCTAATAATAATAATAATAATAATAATAATAATAATAATAATAATAATAATAATAATAATAATAATAATAATAATGAAGTCATCGTTTCCAATTTATTCTTTATAGTCATTTACATATTTGGAAGGATAGTAATGTCAATTATATTAATTCAAATTATTTTGCTAAATTTAATGGATCTCTTTACTTAGTTTTTATCTCAAAATTTGCTATGCTATTCCCCAACTCGTGTGACGGAGAGTTTAACGATATCACGTATAATCTGACGTGAGTGAATAATTTCCATCACTTAACAACCCAAAACTTTGTCTTTCGAAAAAAATATATGTTGGCTTCTTCATTCTCGGCAATTTTTAAAATTAGTTTTCCTCTTCATTTCTCTTTACCTTTATTGGTGACATTCTTTATATTCCTTTCTGATTTTTTCTCAAGACACATTCCTCTTTTTTATTGGATAATGTCAGTTGTTTTCGCTGAAAATACTCAGTGGTCATTGAAAAGAGTAAGAATTATATCAATAACTGTAGTGATAGTAAGAGAGGGAGTGATGACATTATTATCATTATTATTATTATTATTATTATTATTATTATTATTATTATTATTATTATTATTATTATTATTATTATTAACTATAGCGACAGGTACTCGAGGTAAAAATCAATTTCTCCCCGGCCATTGCTTCCACGAAACGGTGTTATGTTCATTAGTCATACTCGCCATACTCACCCAACTTCTCCGAAGGACATGAAATATTTGATCATTTGAAACGATGCTCCAAGAAAAGAAAACCAAAATGAAATTTTATTATTTTCGAAGTTTTGAATCGGAGATCTTTAAAAACTGTAGCATGATAAAGTACTCAGAATTTCGACTTTGCGTGCGTCTCTCTCTCTCTCTCTCTCTCTCTCTCTCTCTCTCTCTCTCTCTCTCTCTCTCTCTCTACTGTCTTAAACCACTTTCTCTCTCTCTCTCTCTTTCGTCTTGAACCACTTTCTCTCTCTCTCTCTCTCTCTCTCTCTCTCTCTCTCTCTCTCTCTCTCTCTCTCTCTCGTCTTAAACCACTTTCTCTCCTATATATCAGTTTACCTGCATGGATTAGACGCTCTTAACCAAAACACATTTCAGCGAATTAATCTGAGTTCAATAAGGTAATCTAATTCGCCTTCCAGTCGTCCTACACTTGACCAGAAAAAAATCATAAACAAGTGAATAACGACTTTCTAAATAAGCCAGAAATGTGACCCTGTCGCCTCGCAATTTATTTTGAAGGTCAGGTTATTTATATGACCTCAGTCACGACACGTCAATAGTGCAAACAATCTAAATGTGAGACTTTGAATCTCTCGACTTACTTTCTTTTAAAGGGGGCTGATTGGGCAACCTGGTACCCCGATGTAGCCCAGGCCTGGTGGAAAAGAAATGAAGGTTAGAGCTTAGTTCCGGAGGAGACGATAGACCGCCTTTTGGAAGACGGAAGATTATAGGAATCAGGGTGAAAGTAGCATCTGTTAGAGGCTTGCAATTGCCTCTCAGATTTCTGTCCTTGAAAGAAGCTGATTTGGCAACTTGGTATCCTTATCTAGCCCAGATCTGGTGGAAACGAGATGAAGATTAGTTGGGGGGGCCGTTGTCACCCTCCAAAAATAGGCAAGTACTCGCCTTTAGGGAGACGGAAGACTATAGAAATAATAATATTATTTTATTATTATTATTGCTAATAGATTCACAATTTCGTGAAAAACAGTGAGTAATAAAAATCCACAATTATATAGTAAATATATTACTATGTAAAATAAACTAAAGACTTTCGAACACCTGTCAGGTGTTCGAAAGTCTTTGGTTTATTTTACATAATAATATATTTACTATATAATTGTGGATTTGTATTACTCACATTATTATTATTATTATTATTATTATTATTATTATTATTATTATTATTATTATTATTATTATTATTATTATTATTATTAACTATAGCGAAGGTACTCGAGATAAAAATCGATTCATTTCTCGCAGGTCATTGCTTCCACGAAACGGTGTGATGTCCATTATTCATACTCGTCATACTCACCCAGATTCTCCGAAGGACATAAAATATTTGATCATTTGAAACGATGCTCCAAGAAAAGAAATCCAAAATGAAATTTTATTATTTTCTAAGTTTTGAATCGGAGATCTTTAAAAACCGTAGCATGATAAATACTCAGAATTTCGACTTTGTGTGCCTCTCTCTCTCTCTCTCTCTCTCTCTCTCTCTCTCTCTCTCTCTCTCTCTCTCTCTCTCTCGTCTTAAACCACTTCCTCTCTCTCTCTCTCTCTTTCTCTCTCTCGTCTTGAACCACTTCCTCTCCTATATTCTCTCTCTCTCTCTCTCTCTCTCTCTCTCTCTCTCTCTCTCTCTCTCTCTCTCTCTCTCTCTCTCTTTAAATCTTAAACCACTTCCTCGCCTGTACAGGTATTCTCTCTCTCTCTCTCTCTCTCTCTCTCTCTCTCTCTCTCTCTCTCTCTCTCTCTCTTCTTAAACCACTTCCTCCTGTACAGGTATTCTCTCTCTCTCTCTCTCTCTCTCTCTCTCTCTCTCTCTCTCTCTCTCTCTCTCTCTCTCTCTCTCTCTCGTCTTAAACCACTTCCTCTCCTATATTCTCTCTCTCTCTCTCTTTACCGTCTTAAACCACTTTCTCTCTCTCTCTCTCTCTCTCTCGTCTTGAACCACTTCCTCTCTCTCTCTCTCTCTCTCTCTCTCTCTCTCTCTCTCTCTCTCTCTCTCTCTCTCTCTCTCTCGTCTTGAACCACTTCCTCTCCTATATTCTCTCTCTCTCTCTCTCTCTTTACCGTCTTAAACCACTTCCTCGCCTGTACAGGTATTCTCTCTCTCTCTCTCTCTCGTCTTAAACCACTTCCTCTCCTATATATCAGTTTACCTGCATGGATTAGACGCTCTTAACCAAAACATATTTCAGCAAATTAGTCTGAGTTCAATAAGGGAGTCTAATTCGCCTTCCAGTCGTCCTACACTTGACCAGAAAAAAATTATAAACAAGTGAATAACGACTTTCTAAATACGCCAGAAATGTGACCCTGTCGCCTCGCAATTTATTTTGAAGGTCAGGTTATTTATATGACCTCAGTCACGACACGTCAATAGTGCAAACAATCTAAATGTGAGACTTTGAATCTCTCGACTTACTTTCTTTTAAAGGGGGCTGATTGGGCAACCTGGTACCCTGATGTAGCCCAGGCCTGGTGGAAAAGAAATGAAGGTTAGAGCTTAGTTCCGGAGGAGACGATAGACCGCCTTTTGGAAGACGGAAGATTATAGGAATCAGGGTGAAAGTAGCATCTGTTAGAGGCTTGCAATTGCCTCTCAGATTTCTGTCCTTGAAAGAAGCTGATTTGGCAACCTGGTATCCTTATCTAGCCCAGACCTGGTGGAAACCAGATGAAGATTAGTTTGGGGGGGGGCGTTGTCAACCTCCAAAAATAGGCAAATACTCGCCTTTAGGGAGACGGAAGACTATAGAAATAATAATATTATTTTATTATTATTATTGCTAATAGATTCACAATTTCGTGAAAAACAATGAGTAATAAAAATCCACAATTATATAGTAAATATACTACTAAGTAAAATAAACTAAAGACTTTCGAACACCTGTCAGGTGTTCGAAAGTCTTTGGTTTATTTTACATAATAATATATTTACTAAATAATTGTGGATTTGTATTACTCACATTATTATTATTATTATTATTATTATTATTATTATTATTATTATTATTATTATTATTATTATTATTGTTGTTATTATTATTATTATTGTTATTATTATTATTATTGTTATTATTATTATTATTATTATTATTATTATTATTATTATTATTATTATTATTATTATTATTATTATTAACTATAGCGAAGGTACTCGAGATAAAAATCGACTCATTTCTCCCCGGTCATTGCTTCCACGAAACGGTATGACTTCCATTATTCATACTCGTCATACTCACCCAGATTCTCCGAAGGACGTGAAATATTTAATCATTTGAGCCGATGATCTAAGAAAAGAAGACCAAAATGAAATTTTATTATTTTCTAAGTTTTGAATCGATCTTTAAAAACGGTAGCATGATAAATACTCAAAATTTCGACTTTGCGTGCCCCCTCTCTCTCTCTCTGAACTCTCTCTCTCTCTCTCTCTCTCTCTCTCTCTCTCTCTCTCTCTCGTCTCGTCTTGAACCACTTTCTCTCTCTCTCGTCTTGAACCACTTCCTCTCCTATATTCTCTCTCTCTCTCTCTCTCTCTCTCTCTCTCTCTCTCTCTCTCTCTCTCTCTCGTCTTGAACCACTTCCTCTCTCTCTCTCTCTCTCTCTCTCTCTCGTCTTGAACCACTTCCTCTCCTATATTCTCTCTCTCTCTCTCTCTCTCTCTCTCTCTCTCTCTCTCTCTCTCTCTCTCTCTCTCTCTCTCTCTCGTCTTAAACCACTTCCTCTCCTATATATCAGTTTACCTGCTTGGATTAGACGCTCTTAACCAAAACGCATTTCAGCGAATTAGCCTGAGTTCAATAAGGGAATCTAATTCGCCTTCCAGTCGTCCTACACTTGACCAGAAAAAAATCATAAACAAGTGAATAACGACTTTCTAAATAAGCCAGAACTGTGACCCTGTCGCCTCGCAATTTATTTTGAAGGTCAAGTTATTTATATGACCTCAGTCACGACACGTCAATAGTTCAAACAATCTAAATGTGAGACTTTGAATCTCTCGCCTTACTTTCTTTTAAAGGGGGCTGATTGGGCAACCTGGTTCCCCGATGTAGCCCAGGCCTGGTGGAAAAGAAATGAAGGTTAGAGTTTAGTTCCGGAGGAGACGATAGACCGCCTTTTGGAAGACGGAAGATTATAGGAATCAGGGTGAAAGTAGTATCTGTTAGAGGCTTGCAATTGCCTCTGATTTCTGTCCTTGAAAGAAGCTGACTTGGCAACTTAGTATCCTTATCTAGCCCAGATCGGGTGGAAACCAGATGAAGATTAGTTGGGGGGGGGGGCGTTGTCAACCTCCAAAAATAGGCAAGTACTCGCTTTTAGGAAGACGGAAGACTATAGAAATCAGGGGAAAAGTAGCATCTATTAGAGAAATCCAGAGGAAATTGTATCCAGAAACGAGTTGGGTGGAACGACCTAATTGTATTTGCTCGCCTCGGCGGCCTTGGCATATGATAACGGTCTTCTCTGAAACGAGACCAATAGTTCTTTTTTTTCAACGTGCCATTTCCGGTAATGTCAAGGACTAAATTTGGCTTCTGAGTCGCCTGACATTCAAGTGGAATGTAAACGTAACGGAAGGCTACCTAACGGTTATCAAAACAATATGGGCTCTAAGTGAGCAAAGGTTCTTTTACGTAATCGCCTGATTAACAAGAGTCATTTCTGAGCTCTCTTCAAACCTCAAGTGATAAAACTACATGTACCTTCGCCAAGAATGTATTTCCCACTTGTTTGCTTATTAGTTTATTTCTTAGCAGGATTACGCAAGATGTTGAGGGTGATTTTTTACGAAAATTTTACCAAAAGTGGATCTTGCAACTGGCTTCTGGCAACAAGTGATTAGGTTTTGGGAAAGATCCGGATCTGGATAGGGGACCTTTCGGAAGCCGGGTGAATTACGCAGCCTTGCAGGAGGTTTCGGTCTTTGATTTCTCTTGTTTTACAGAAAATGGACTGAGAGATGACTGGTGTCGTGCAATGCGACAATTGGCTGCTGACATTTAGAAAAACAAGTAGTACGAACTATCTAGTGGCGCTAACATTACAGGCGAGATAGAATACCCTCTGTTGAAATAAGAGGATTTAGAGGATATCTTCCAAGAATGTTCTGAAATGGAAGGATCCCAGACGTTGCAGACCCCAGGAAGGGAAATGCCACCCCACCAACAGAAAGCCAAACGTTGGGTAGCAGGTGGAATCAGAAAGCCTTACGAACAATACCCAGACTCTGGTGGTATTCACTGGTGTGGCTTGATAATTTCTTTAAGAAGATATTAAAAAAACCGTAAGGTCGTATATAAAGCCAGACCAGAAAACTTGGTTAGTTAAAGGAGATGATGAAGCACTCTCACCCATCCGCGTCTGCACTTCTACACTTTCAAAGTGCCTAACTTATTTCTGTGAGTCACTGCAAACATTTTCGTTGTAAGCAACGCACCCCCCCGAATGCCCGTGCGCTAGGACCTTGATTTTTCTTTCTTTTGTTTACACAGTGTGTGGTGTGTCGTGTCGACTTGGAAAAATCCATATTGGAAATGCAACAGTTTTCCAGGTTCCAGCGGGCTGCCTCCCCCTTGAGAGGGTTTTATTCCTTCATTCATGGTTTGTGTACTGCCTCTAATATTAGAAAACGCTGAAAAAAGATCTACAATGTCATTGTAGGCTGTCCCATGTTATGCTTTAATCTAACTCATGGTTGTCATAGTGTTTGATAAGCGTGCAATACAATTAACAGATTACTTATATACGTATTTATATATATATATATATATATATATATATATATATATATATATATATATATATATATATATATATATATATATATCTCATATATATATGGTATATATATATATATATATATATATATATATATATATATATATATATATATATATATATATATATATACATATATATATATATATATATATATATATATATATATATATATATATATATATATATATATAGTATATATGGTATATATATATATATATATATATATATATATATATATATATATATATATATATATATATATATATGGGAACTAAATCAGTATAGCATAAATCTCATGAGCCGTAACATAACTACGTAATGCTTTATTAATAATTTGGATTTATGTAACATTGTTCAGAAGATATTCGTAGCAATTCAATGGCACAATATTAGGCAAAGCAGCCAAAGGATTTACCCACATTCTCTCTCTCTCTCTCTCTCTCTCTCTCTCTCTCTCTCTCTCTCCCTTTTTACTCGAGCGTGCTTGTCTCTCTTAGCCGGTCACCTTGTTAAAGAAAATAACAAGTAGGAATTGGTCGCACGGATAAAAATAACTTAAGCGGACGGATGTTATGTCGCCTTGCAATAATAAATGAGACATTTCCAGTATAGGAGTTTTGGAAAGGTGAAAACTTAATGTTCTGATTTAGGAATATTGTTTCTCTGATAGAGTTGTTTACGTTTTATGTGTATAAAGCTATTAATTTAGGACGCTTCAGCACTCCTCTTTTATTTATCAAATTTCAAAGTAATGTTTACCGAATTTAGTTAGATTTTATATGGTGATATACTTTTTTTTTATTTGGTGAGATAAATCCAGGGTTAAAATCATATAAAAGTTCTTTCATTCCAAGATCACCAGGTTACAGTTCGAAAACATGTCCCATTCTAATAACCACTAATTATTCTTTCCCTTACTTTCATTTGTGCAGAAGAAATTCTCCCAATACTGTACTTAAATCAACAAGAGAGACTAAAAAAGAATCATTATCATTCCAGTGGCAACCTTTCACCGACAACATCGAAGGGGAGAACGGTAACATCATCATCGGGGGCATCATGGGAGAGAGTTTTCAGCTCATGAGCAAAATCCTCAATTTCACGTAAGTTTTGGACGCTGTCTGTGTCCTGCTGTGGCGAGTGAATCGTCAGATATGCGAATGCGCACTTAACGTGTTTGGCACTGAGCATCGATAATCAGTTTTCTTCGTGTCTATTTATTTCCAAACCCTGTGCACAGTATGCATTACTTAAGGTTCTTTGGAGCGTTCCGTGAGCACCAAGCTGTAACTCTTTGCATTCCTTTTACTGTACTTCCGATCACGTTATCTTTCTTCCA
The DNA here is from genome assembly GCF_040412425.1 of Macrobrachium rosenbergii. Classification (NCBI taxonomy): domain Eukaryota; kingdom Metazoa; phylum Arthropoda; class Malacostraca; order Decapoda; family Palaemonidae; genus Macrobrachium; species Macrobrachium rosenbergii. Next base: position 65,886,626 of record NC_089750.1, read on the forward strand.
CCTTACTTTCTACCCTCTCCTAACAATTGTTGCATAGTGCAACTGTGATGTCTTCCTCCTTACACGTTTTAAACCTTCTTTACTCTCAATTTCCCTTTCAGTTTTGAATGACCTCATAGGTCTCAGCGCTTGGCCTATAGACTAAATTCTACATTCCAGTTTATATTCCAATATGTTTTCATATGATGGTCATAGTTTGTTTAGGTTAAGTTGGCTTTGTAAAGCCAGCACTGGTCTTTGCCCAGATCAGTATTTTTGCTAAATCATTGTGCAATAATATATGGAATTTAAACATCCCCTTGTGATGACTTTTCTTGAAGGCAATTTACATCATCCACAAACCCGTATTATGGAGGGTCTTTCGTCAGTATGGTATTCCCGTTAAAAGTGGAAAGCTAATTGAAAGTGTTTATGAACGAAGTAGATGCACAGTTAATTTTGATGCATTCTTGTTAAATGAACTCTCAGTTAATAGTGGGGTGCTCTATGGTAATGTTATATCACTTTTGCTGTTTGCCCTTCTCAAGGATTTTATAACAAAAAGAGGTAGAAGATGGACAAGAAAGCTTAGATTTGAGCAAATATAGAAACTCGACTAACTTAGAGTACTTAGGCATATGTACAAAGCTTGCATGATAGCATTTATCATACATCTAGAAAGGTGAATATAAAAAAGACCTCAAGCAGTGAGGACAGATTATGTACAAAGGGTTGAAATGGCATTAGATGAATTTAGGATTAATGAGATCGAATCTTTCAAATATTGATGGGCAATGATATCCAGCGCAAGTTCTCTTGGGTTGGGATTTGGTGGATAGACTAACAAAGGCAAATCAAACAGTGGACTGGCTGAATGAGATCTGGTTGTCAAATAGATTGGAATTGCATACGAAATTAAGATTATACATTAGACTAGTACGACCTGTGTTGCTGCCCGGACATAAGTCGTTGTATGAAGATTGACGTGATTTGAGATTAAAGCTTTAGGAATAATCACAAGAACATGAAAGACATGAGTGGCAGCGTTTCACAAGGTCCTTTGTGTCGTAACGCGATTGCATTAGGATTGAATTAGTCGAAACTTTACCGCTGACTGCATAGGGGAATATTCAATAGATGATTTGGGGCCCACAGTGCGATTGGGGGCTCTGGAAAAAAAAAACTCTTCATCTGCCGTATTGTTTTGAATGCAAATGTAAGGACATTGGCACCCCATGTTTCATTAAAATGTATTGAAAAATAAATCCGAAGACGAGTGACATGAATTCAACCTGAGGTCAGTATGACGTCACCTGCTAAGCTTGATGGCACTAATACAGAATCGTTTTTATAAGTACATGATGACCGAAGAACACTGTTCGTTTAATTCGCTTTGACTTACAGCAGAGCTTAACCCTGCAAGATCCCGTAGGGGGATAGCGCCGTCAGTGCACCTCACGGGGTGAGCTGTAGGCATTACTAAAGGTTCTTTGCAGCGTCCCTTCGGCCCCTAGCTGCAACCCCTTTCATTCCTTTTACTGTACCTTCATTCATATTATCTTTCTACCATCTTGCTATCCATCCTCTCCTAACGATTATCTCAGAGCGCAACTGCGAGGTTTTCCTCCTGTTACACCTTTGTAACATTTTACTCTCAATTTTCCTTTCAGCGCTGAATAACCTCTAGGTCCCAGCGCTTGGCCTTTGGCCTAAGTTCTATATTCCATTCCATTCCATAACCCTGCAAGACTACTCTTATATACCACTACAACTAGTACCATTGTCAAGCTGCTTGTTGACACTAGATATTGGATGTTTAAACTCTTAATGTTTCATGTATCCCTTGTGACGGAGTGAAGTTGATACTTACTTTGTTTTGGTCAGCGACCTCACACACACCTTTTCCCTGGAGCCTTTTTCTCTACAAAGTGTTCAATTAACGTCTACTAATTTTGTTTCGTTTATTTTTGCCTTGAGCTGGTAGGCTATTTCCATTCTTTCTTAAAAGGACCTTCTTTTAAGTACGTAACAAATGTAAGTTAATGTTCTCCCTACGTGCAATCATACCGCAAGACAGTTGTTGTGGTAACCAGTAAAACAGGTTCTGTCCTTTATACGTTAGACATTTTTGAAGGATGTTTGTTGGTAGAACTTTCACCTTAATAGCGTTTACGATACATTACACCAGGGGTTCCCAACCCTGGGTACATGTACCCTCAGTGGTATGTTTGTGCTCTTCAGGGGTTACATTGAATCTGAGAGAATAGCCAGTACTGTGCAATACATGATGTGATCTGCACTGAGATTGCACAATGTCGTGTCTTTTTTTTATTTCCTAATTTTAGTAAGCAAACAGGGTTCATAATAAAATTATGTCACAACATCAATTTCATTGTTTTTCTTTTCCATCCTCAGTTTTTAGGGGCACACAGGAATCTATAAAAGTAGCCAAGGGGTACAAAAGAACGAAAAGGTTGGGAAGCCCTGCACTACACCATCCAAGTCTGAGTGAGTCACACACACACACACACACACACACGTACACACAAAAACGATCGGCACTTTCATCTTTTATTCAGTTCCGAAGACCTCTGCATTATTCATCGTCCCATGTTATTTTGTTACATGAGGCCACTCAGGTTACATATACTGGCGTTGTAACTGGCTTGTTGTAGATACAACCCCTCTACGCCTAAACCCCGTAGGGGGATAGTGCTGTCAGTGCACCTCATGCGGTGCAATGTAGACATTACTTAAGGTTCTTTGCAGCGTCCCTTCGGCCCCTAGTCGCAACCTCTTTCATTCCTTTTACTGTACCTCCGTTCATATTCTCTTTCTTCCAACTTACTGTCCACCCTCTCCTAACAATTGATTCACAGTGCAACTGCGAGGTTTTCCTCCTGTTACACCTTTCAAAGTTTTTCACTGTCAATTTCCGTTTCAGCGCTGAATGGCCTTAGTTGCCCCGGTGCTCGGCACGTTAATCTAAAATCAATAAATCAGTCAATCAATCAACCTTTACACCTAAAGAGGGGTAATTTCATGGAATACGGATATCCTTTTCCAGTAAATCAGCAAATCTGACGATTCCGGGAATCGATGTCAAGTGAAGGCAAGAACTGAGGAAAATATGTTGCATGGAAAATCAATTCCGTTGTTTATTAATTCATCTTGCATTATGACAATTTTGGCGAATAAAAATGCATCTGAGCTTTTTGTAAATGAGTTAAGTTTTTCGTTCGTTTTAAGCACCTCACTTTGCGTCAAGAAACTTACAGGTTTTTTTGCTATGATAACTCGTCACATGCCAATCCCCCACCCCTGCCCCAGTAGGCGGTATGACTGCCATAATAACACAAAGGCGAAGTGCTTCAAACCGGCTTTTTTCCCGCTAAAACCGGATTAGTAGCGCTAGTGCCAGGCTACTAACTCTGCATGACCGAAATAGTTATGCCGCTGTATCGATTAAGATTGACACTTCAGAGATATTTGTCCTTTCCCAGCTCGCCTCAACAGCGAAGTGGAATAAGAGCGACGGAGAGAATTTTACCCTTCACGAGCGCGCGCGCATGCGTGCATGTGCGTGCAAAGGACCAATGTCAATTCCTTTCTTTAGTACAAATGATTTTATGGGCAGCCATGATTTCGAGGTCGCAGTTGCTTTCGGTGAGGTATGTTTGTATAAAGGTCTAGAAATACGAGAGCGGTTCATTTGCCTTCTGTTTATTTATTTATTTTAATATAGAATTTAGGTCAAAGGCCAAGCACTGGGACCTATGAGGTCATTCAGCGCTGAAGTGGAAATTGACAGTAATAGGTTTGAAAGGTGTAACAGGAGGAAAACCTCGCAGTTGCACTGTGAATCAGTTGTTAGGAGAGGGTGGAAAGTAAGATGGAAGAAAGAGAATATGAAAGGAGGTACAGTAATAGGAATGAAAGGGGTTGCAGCTAGGGACCGAAGGCACGCTGCAAAGACCCTTAAGTAATGCCTACAGTGCACCACATGAGGTGCAATGACGGCACTACCCCCATAAGGGGGTTTGTCTTATGTTGCCCCTTAATGGTTTCCGAACAAATGAAGAGACCCTAGGGAAGCAGTGCCGTCAGTGCACCTCACGCTGTGCATTGTAGGCATTACTTGAGGTTCCTTGCAGCGTCCCTTCGGCCCCTAGCTGCAAACCCTTTCATACCTATTACTGTACCTCTGTTCATATTCTCTTTCTTCCATCTTACTTTACACCCTCTCTTAGCAGTTGATTCATAGTGCAACTGAGAGGTTTTCCTCCTGTTACACCTCTAAAAACTTTTTATTGTCAGTTTCCGTTTCAGCGCTGAATGACCCTAAAGGTCCCAGCGCTTGACCTTCGGCCTGAATTTTATATTCCGTTTGTAAAAAAAAAAAAAGAAGAATCTCAATGAGCCTTCGCACTTTTATTTTGGCATTTGAAGATCAAATAACGTGTCAAAAGTGTGCAAAGCGTTTCGTGTTTTAAGATAAAAGTTTGGTTTCCGGGTAGACAGAATTCAATCAGTTTATCGATTTATTCGTCTGAATCAATAGAGGTTGACGGGCTGGCGGGGGGGAGGGGGGGCGGGGGCCGAAGTCTGTTACTGTCCCCGCCCGCAAAGTTAAGAGATATTTATCAATGAATCAAATTTTAAGTTAAATGGTATCGTTGATCTAAATTCATTTCGTGAAAGTCGGTTGTTCTTCAGGCATTCTATGTTTGCTTGAGAGGATGAAGCACGTGGTAGCCCAGTTTAATCGAGAGATAATCAAAATCCTGTCAGTAGGAAAGAGAATAAATATGAAATCATATAATTTCTCCAAGACAACTCCGATATAATTAAACCACACAAATACTGGTAAGCGCAGAAAACTAGATTTCTGAGTTAGTCTTTAGTTCCAAGCAAATCCACTTCAGCCCTGCAGCCATAGCTGTTGAGTAAAATGAGATGTGCCGTAGAATTTCCAATAAACGTTTAGGCTGGACAGCAAATAGACGACATTCTCTAAAACAAAGTTGTAAGAAAGTTGCTCTGTAAAGTTAACGAATTAAATGCATAATCAAGAAAGCTGATCCTGTGGAGACCCGAATTCAAAAACACCAAAAGAATGTATGCAAGTTCCTCATGTTTACCTTTAACGTAGTATTGACTTCTACCATAAAGCCGGTAGGTAAGAGCTTGATGAACTTCACTATGTTGGAACCCCGTTCCTTCCTTAGTATCACTAAGTAAACTTACTTACAAGATATTCTCTTTTGCTCCTGAAGGTACAGCTGCCGACAAGCACCCGACCGTCAGTTCGGAAACAAAAAGGACGGTGTTTGGACGGGTCTTGTACGAGAACTGATCATGGGGAAGGGTGACGTCATCATTGCTCCCCTCGATGACACCTATGAAAGAGCACAAGAAATAGATTTCGTCGTGGCTTCTGGCACCATTACGTGAGTGGCACTGACGTCTAAAGGCAATTCTAGCCTGATGTCATTTCACTGCTTGTTGTTTGGCAAGGGTATATTTAAAGAAAGAAAGTATACAGCAGAGATAGCACTTGTATAATATGGTAAAAGAGTTTTTTAAGATGGAAATTTTATTTGAGAGATACGAATTGTTTAAAATCTCTTAGTAGTGATGTTTGGTAAGGTAAGTTCTCAAGATGGTAAGTCTAATGTCATAAAAGAATATCAAAGGTTATTGATTTGCTTATGGCAAATGAAATTTTTAAGATAGTCTCTATAATTTGGTAAAAAATTACTCTTAAAATAGTGTTAAACTTGGTAAACGAATTTTTGAAGATATCAGTTATAATGTGGGAAAATAATATTTTAAGATAATTATTTCATATGGTAAAGGGAGCCTACTGATTATATATTGTGAAATAATTTTTCAAAATGGTAATGATGTGTGGTAAAAGAATCCCCGCAAATATAAATTTTGTATGGTAAAAGAATTTATAAAAATATGCTTATAGTTGTGCATAAAGTAATTCTTTGATGAAAAGGGCTAAGTACCAAAGACAATCAGTTAAAAAGGCCTATTACTGACTACCGGTACAGAATGCTAAAACTCTTAACATTCTTCACGCTAACGTATCGCTTAAAAATACCCTCTGGTTCCACACATTTGAACCAAATCTTTCAGATGCAGCTGGAGAAACCTAATACTCATATTCCACTTTTTACTCAACACAGTTACGACCCCCGTAGGGAGTAGTCCCGTCAGTGCACCTCGTGCGGTGCACTGTAGGCATCGCTTAAGTTTCTTTTCAGCGTGCCTTCGGCCCCTAGCTGCAACCCTTTTCGTTTCTTATACTGTACCTCCTTTCATATTCTCTTTCTTCCACCTTACTTTCCACCCTCTCCTAGCAATTGATTCATAGTGCAACTGCTTTGAGGTTTTCCTTCTGTTACACCCTCCAAACCTTTTACTGTCAATTTCCGTTTCAGCGCTGAATGACTTCATAGGTCCCAGTGCTTTGCCTTTGGCCTAAATTCTATATTCAATTCAATTCAGTCCACTTCAATTCATTTCATTTCAATTCAACACAGTTACGACATGATCATCAAGCGCCCGGAACCTCAGACCATGACGAGTTTCAGTCGCGTCTTGCAGCCGAAGTCGTGGCACGCTTACGTCCTCGCCATCGTCATCACATGTCTCCTGTACGCGCATTTCATCCTCCTGGGAGGCAAGGAGGGATTCAAAGCCGTCTTCGACGCCACTTTCGATATCATCACGATTCATCTGAGGCAAGGTGAGTGGGTGGTTGGGTGCGTGGACTGGGCATGAATGCCCATGGTAGCAGGAATAAACAAGTAAAAAAATGCGACGATTTCTTCGGCGCAATCGAGTTTTCTGTACAATCAAGGCCACCATAAATAGATCTATCTTTCGGTGGTCTCGATATAATGCTGTATGAGCTGCCACCCATGAAACTTTAACCACGGCCCGGTGGTGGCCTGGCCTATATCGTGGCCAGACGCACGAATATATGGCTAACTTTAACCTTAAATAAAATAAAAATCAACAGTGCTAGAGTGCTGCAGTTTGGTATGTATGATGATTGGAGGGTGAATGATCAACATACCAATTTGCAGCCCTCTAGCCCCAGTAGTTTTTAAGATCTGAGGGCGGACAGAATAAAGTGCGGACGGACAGACAGAGCCGGCACAACAGTTTTCTTTTCAGAAAACTAAAAGTAGCTTGCAGACGGTGCGTGCATCTTTGAAAATTATGTCATCTTGTGCCCGTACTCTTGATAAGATCTGAGAGTCAAGTCTCAAATTAATTTGAAATAAAAAATCACTTTAAAATTTGCTCCGATCAACTTAAATGTCTTCGAAATACCTCTTTGGTCGAGAAAACATGTTTTAAAAAAATCACTAATAATGAAAATTTTTATTTCTGACTTAGGAAAACCAGTTTCAGAAGTTTACAAACCAGTCTCAGTTGTACAAGAAAATTTTATTCCTGTGAAAGTTTTGAGAGTCAGAAATAACTGTTTAAATCATATGTAAAGATTATGCCAAAATCTTGATCAAAACATTCTTTGCTAGGTTTCAAATATCTAAAGCAGCTTCATATCTACACAAAACTATTTAAAATTTCGATTTGAAATCTTTGGAAATTCATGCTCACATTCAGAATTGCTCCATCTGGCGAGGTTTCTCTTGATTTCAGATAGAGTACATTTTTCTTGAAAAATGTGGTCTTCAGCATCAGTGTTTTTTCATAACGGCATGTGTTTTTCATTCACTGTGGAAGTTTTTCAGTTTTACTTTTAGAGGAACTAACTGAACATTCACTTTCTACAATAGCCATCTATAGAATTGTAAAAGAGCGTTCAAGTTAATAAGGAAAAACTTCCAGATTTCTCAAGAAACCCATTTCATGTAAGAAACCATTCCGAAATCAATTTAACAACCAGTTTAGAATCCTTGTGCATGTATGTCTTTTTGGGGGGCGCGGGTGGTTGCGGCTTTTAAAATAATACAAAAACTTTCTGCAAAAATTCTTCCTGAATCTCAGGAAGCAGCTATGCAAAAACCATTTGGAATCTGCCTAAACCCTTGCCAAGCTTTTCGATTCCATGAACAAGTTGCGAAAACAAATTTGAAGTCTTTGTAAAAAAAAAAAAAATCCAAAATCTTATTTCAAAAACTTGCATGAATTTCTTACAATTTTTTTCTTTTAATCAACCTCAAATCTTAACAGTGACGGCCTGCATGAAAACGCCAAGGATTCCCCGTAGGATCTTCTTGCTGACCACCGTCCTGACTGCCTGGATGGTCCTGGTGTACTACACAGCTGACCTGGTTGCCTTCTTGGCCATCCCTGACACTGACCCACTCTTCAGCAACATGGTCGGCCTCCTCGAGTACAAGGAGTACTACAAACTCGGCCTGCAGCGAGGGAATTCTGAAGTAGAAAGATTCAGAGTAAGTGAAGGATACTTCAGCCCGAAACAAAAATTTCTGGACTTTAACGTTAAAAAAAATATTCACCAAAACTGAAATAATAGATGTATAAATTGTCAGCACAAAGCAAAGCCACAGTAAATTGCCTTTTGAATGACGTACGGTTTGTTCTGCCCGCTATTGCATAGTACAGTAAAATTAAAATTATTCAAACAGTTTTTAATATTCTTGACTACAGTTTTATTTGGAAATGTTTTTCCTTGCTAGAATAATGAATTTGACGTTATTTTGAAGCATAATGATTGTACTTAACTGTATTATGTTCAAAGTATGAATTTGCCAGAAAAGCAAAAATGTTAATTGACGGTTAAATCAGTAATAAGTAGGTAAATTTAGTGGGAAGATGAAGTTAAAGCAGTTTTTTTTTTTCATGCCTTCTCTTCCATGAGGGTAAAAATAAATTATAAGATATTTTCCCGTAAATTGCCGTTTCAGATTTAGCTCTCATGTACAGTTTAAAGAAAGACCGCCAGGTTCAAAAAAAGAAAAATCCTAGTAAAAAAAAAAAGAGGAAAAACGGAAATACATAGAAACAAATATGAAAACCAAAAAGACAGGTCGGCCAGACAAAGGATTAAAGATAAACCTCCCGAGTCGACCGCGTAAAGTAAGCCATGGCCCATGATTTACAGGTTGTAAACCAGGGACAGTTAAAAAATTTAGTACAGTTGTAAATATATATAGATTACTTGAGGACAAATTTCTTTTCGTTTATTGAATGTCTGAGGTACTCTTAGTAATCTTCTTTACAGTTTACGTCAAGATATTGTTTAAAACAATAGAAATATGGAATTCTTACCCTCGCTAACGATAGAAAAATTAACCTACAGTTGTGACATATGAGGCTGTATTTTTTAACAAATTAACTGACACTGATTTATAATTAGGTTACTGGAAGACTACAATGAAAAGAAAGTTAAAACAAAACTGAAACTATTAATGCAAAGAAGGAGGATGGTTAAATGTTCTGTTGTATCGACTAGCCAGTAGTGAATGGGTCCTGCCTGCGATGAGCCCGTGTGACGTCATTGCCTGGCCGACCTGCCTTAGCTGATCCTGATAGAAACACAAGATCCGCAAGAATGCAATGATAGATAATGAGAATAAATAAACGAACTCGTTGCCTTTCGCCCCCAGAACGCCACCGACGTGTCCCTGAAAAGGGTATGGAACGAGATAATCCAGAAGGACCCGGACAATATCGTGCCGACGGCGGAAGAAGGATTCCGGAGGGTCCTGAAGGAGAGGTTCGTGTTCCTGACGGACGAGAAATACTTCAGGCACCACAACAGCCACAACTGCTCCTTCTTGCCCGTCGGAATGAAGCTGTTCCAGTACGGAGTAGGAATGGCTGTGCAGAAGAACTCGCCGCTGAGTTACGTGCTCAATTATCAGTAAGAAAGATTATTTGTATTTTTACTTAACGTTCTTAAGCTCTTTGTGTGAATTCATTATAAAATACAACGCACTACTCACGTAATTTGTTTTTGCTCCAACATCCCAAGAATTAGTGAACGCATCATTGATATGGGGTTTGGAATTACCAAGGTAGTTCCTTCAGTGCACCTCACGCATTGCACTGTAGGCACAACATTAGGTTCTTTGCAGCGTTTCTTCGGCCCCTAGCTGCAACCTCTTTCGTTCCTTTTCTTCCATTACTTTTCACACTGTACTAACAATTGATTCAAAGTGCAACTGCGAGGCTTCCCTCCTGTTACACCTTTCAAACCTTCTTACTGTCAATTTCCGTTTCAGCGCCGAATGACCTCATAGGTCCCAGCAGCGCTTGGCCTTTGGCCTAAATTCCATTTTCTGTTCTGTTCTACAGTAGTAGCGAAAATTCCAATCGGTTATAAATCACGAATTTTCCCTACTATTTCTCATATGTCCCCGTGAATTTCAGAGTCCTTCAGCAGCAGTCTTCCGGAGTCATGAACCGGTTCAAAGACAAGTACAACCCCAAATTCGACAGCTGCTTCACGGCAGCCACAGGCCCCCTGAGCATAACGACGCTTGCTTCTGCCTTCATCATTGTCCTCATCGGAATCATTCTCTCTGTCGGATTTCTGGTTGGGGAGCGATGCTGCGGTCAGTTAGAAGGTCAGAGACGTTCCAGCTGGCCACTATTCTATTTCTCTGTCTTCTTGAAAGCACCTCTTTTGTATAAGCAGCCTAAAAATCTGTTTTTCTGAATGCAGTGATCTCAGTTGTCCCATGTAGCTTCCGTTTTCAGATTTTGTTGGTGCTGATACTAAGACGTTATTCTTGGCTGCCAAATTTTCCCTTTGAAGTGATCCTTACCATTAACAAGTTTTACTTTTTTCCTCATTATTCGTTAAAAAAATGAGCAAAATTTGTAGGCCTATTTTCAAAATTGTAAATGTAACTGGAACACATCATGCTCTTCCAAAAATGTTTCAAGACTGAGGCGTAAATGTTGTTTTAGAGTCAACGGATGAAATTTTAAAGAAACAAAGCTATGCCATATTTATTTCGGACGTACAGTATGTTCAACTTGTTTTAGTTGAGGTTCATCTAATTTTTACTTCCCTTTAAAAAAACTTATGCTGTTTTTATCACCCCAAACAGATACAGAATACAAACTTTTCAGCCCCGATGACAGAAGGCTTATGACAGCTCCCTTCGAAGATGGGCTGAAGGCACTGGGATACATCTATGACAAAGAAAAGGGACTGTTGTTCAGTACGTAAAGTCCAGTTATTAAAGTATTTTAATTTTGGCAGAGCTTTTTTCTGAGGCTTGGTATTAAAATAGCATATATTCTGCACACACATGAAATCACAACGCTAAAGCAAATCAAGGGATGAGAAGCCTAGTAACATTACTTAAAAAATGCGTTTTTCTGGGCAAATTTACTGTGTAAATGATAGTGCTCATTTGCATCTACAGCTACTTAGTTAACATGAAACTTCCATTGTTCTGTAACATTAATACAATCTTCTTGTACTGACTTTGAAATATAAGGTGTCTGGAGTAATACCCTCACGATTACCATAATCGATAAAGCCAACTTGTGTTTGAAGACACTATGAATCGATTACGATCAACATTACAGTAGCAATAACCAAGGTCTAGAGATATTCTCTAGGCCTTGGCAATAACGGTCATTACCCTGAATGATATGACAAATATGTTTGTCTTGTTTTATTTTTATTTTTAATCTTGAGGTAAAGACCTCCTAACGAGGGGCCAAAACGCCATTCAGTTTTCCAATGTCTCTTGCCCATTTCCTTGACGTAACGTAACCTTACAATTCCAGCTCGTAATACTTGTACTTGAATTCCGCAGAGAACTTCTGGACCGAGACTGACATCTACATGTTGTTGAACACCTACAAGAAGGTGAAACCGAAGCTCTTCAGCATCTTGGATTCCAGCAAGACCTTGTGGAGGAAAGTGGGCACCCTCATGAACAGACACCCTAAACTCTGCGAGAGGAAATTCAACGATTTAGTGATCAAGTATTAAATCGTGGTTCTTTTCAGTCGTATTTTCGAGTCTTAATTGGCGTAGTGCCATCAGTGCACCTCAAGTGGTTCACTGTAAGCATTACGTAAGGGTCTTTGCAGCGTCCTGTCGGCCCCTAGCTGTAACCCCTTTCATTTCTTTTACTGCGCCTCCTTTCATATTCTCTTTCTTCCACCTGACTTTCCACCCTCTCTAACAATTGATTCATAGTGCAACAGCGAGGTTTGCTTCCTGTTACATCTTTCAAACCTTTTGCTGTGAATTTCCATTTCAGCCCTGAATGACCTCATAGGTCCCAGCGCTTGGCCTGTGGCCTAAATTGTATATTCTATTCTTAATTGTTGTAAATCTTCACCGCTGCTTCAAGATCAGTCTCAGATATTGCAATATATGAATACTTAAGTAATTGTCTCTAGGATATACTGCAGAGTATTTGCTTAGAAAATTGACATTATTCGACAAGAACTCTGTTGTTTCAGTTTAATGGGTGATGTTAGCCCCTGCCAAAATTTTGGTTAAAAATAGAGTATGATTTTCCCGATCTTTATCCCAACATGGGGTACGAGTCATTTTTGAAAACCGTAAATACGGACCAAATTGAAAGTTATAAATCTTATTCATTTTGAGAATATTGCAAGCACTCAATCAAACGGAAAAAATTGCAGTTTTCTTAGATGCACTCAGATTTTCATGGATCGGCTACAGCAATCGAATTAGATAAAACCACATATTTCTAAAGGTCCCAGTGCTTAATGGTTAAATATATTATATTATATATATATATATATATATATATATATATATATATATATATATATATATATATATATATATATATGTGTATATATATATATATGTATTATATATATATATATATATATATATATATATATATATATATATATATATATATATATATATATATATATATATATATATATATATATATATATATATATATATATATATATATATATATATATATATATATATATATATATATATATATATATATATATATATATATATATATACATGCAAAGATGATAGACAATGAACCCAGTCCTTCTCCTCAGTTATCAAGGCTTGCCTGTTAATACAACGAAAAGTTATTGATTTCTAGATTCCTTAATATCTTTGGAATCTGATTTCCGCTATAAAACCTTTTGAAATTAGTATAGGAAATACAATATACACAATCTGATTTTCTTACTATACAAGCCTTTGACCGTGACGCTATTTGCGTAAACGTAGTCGGTAGATTTCACATAAATATCGGATATCATTCATCATAAATTAACAAAAACACAGAACGGGGAATCATTATAGGGAATCATTATCCCAACTTCGCAGGTACGAAGAGATCCGAGAGGACGAGGGGAGGGGAGCGAGGAGGATGAGGAACACCGTCTATTACGATCTCCTCCAAGAGCTGATCGAGAAGGACCCGGCCCAGGCCCTGAAGAACGTCGTCCCGGACGCCGGCCTTCTGGCAGTCAATCTGGGCAACAAGAGCCCCGATTCCTTGAGCGACTCGGCCCCGACGGATAACGACGAACCGATCCTTCTGCAGAAGTCGTCGGGGGGACGCGGGGTCGAAACTTCGACGATTCCCACGCTCCCGGGAGGTATATAATGTTTCTCGTTTTGTTTAGACTAGAAATGAAAGGCATTACTCATGTTTACAGCAGGGTTTTTTTTTCTATTGTAGGTCATTCAGAACGTGATTCCGCAAATAAGGGGAGAATGGTGGTAGATCAGTTTGTATACGATTTCATATAAAGCTGTTCTCGTTATTTTACGAGAGACATCAAACTTATGATTTTGCATAAAGTTCATATAAGTTCCTTTACTCTTCTCTCGAGTGAAAGTGCACGCCGAAACAAAAGGATATTTATATTTCTGTATTTGGGGGTCCAGGTGACTTAACTTTTTTTCACGATTTTTTTTTTTTTTTTTTTTTTTTTGATAAAGGACCTACATATGCTTTGCCCATTTTTCAAAAATAATCTTGAGCTTCCTGAAGTCAAATGAGAAGCGTGAAAGGAAAGATCTCCATGACAGTCCCTCTCGTATCGTTTTCATCGGTAGCTTCATGACAGTGAGACGTTTTACAGATATGATAATGTTTTCATAGCCACAGAAGAATGTGCTATTCTTAGGGCGAACAAGATAAATTAGTGTCACATCATTTTTTATGCATAGGCCTACGAGACTGGCAGCCTAATGTTTGGCTAGCCCGGGTGCAACGTCAAAAAGCGTGTCCCCAGTTTTGATCTATTTGTTTATAACTCCGAGAAGGCATATTATTTGATTTCTCGCTCGTCAAATGATAGAGGAAACGGAAAATAGGTAAGGAAAGCAGATTAGGACCCAAATCAAGGTATGGTATACGCCTATCTTGAAAATATAGGAATTTTATAGGAAGCAGTGAAAATGGTGAGAATTCCAGACATGTAGAATAAATGTGGTATGTGGCAGCCTGGCGGATGTTACAAGGCCTTGCAGGAGGACAAGGGACTCGCCTTGGGTTCAACTAAACACTGTCTGAAATTGTACCTATAAGTAATTAGAAAGAGAAAACGCCCAGTTTTATATGGTGTGTGTAGAACTGCCCATCTGGAGTATGTGGTCACTTCAAAACAAGTGTGAAATCATGTGAACACAAAATGCTGATAGAAAAGACACTTGATTTCATCGTGAAAAGTCAGGTCAAAAGGAACGGACGAGATACTAATCTTTCTTCTGGCATCATTGAACTTGGGCTAAGTTATGGGATTCCAATTCCATACGTAAATTTGATAGAAGAAGAGAAATTTAAGATTGAGAGCAAATGATAAAGGATGGATGGATGAATGAAGATTGACTCATTGGCCTTGCTATGACGAGAAAGCATACGTTGAGAAAGATTACTAAAGAAAAAGAGAAATAGGTCGGTAAGAGAAATGGGGAAAGAAGTGGGTATTGTACAGTACTGTAAACAAGAGGCAAGGAAATTAGATGAAAAATAAGAAGTTATAGATGAGTTAACATAGATGAAGTAAAGCCAGGTGCAGAGCATTCAGTTGACTGTTTCATGCTGGACTCTGTCAGACATTTGAGAGAGATTAGGAGAGAAAAATGCAGAGACACAAAGATGGGGAATACTTGGGAAATGGCAGAAGTTTATCTGAAGTCCCATAGAGAAGATGACCAAACCTAATTAAGATACGAAGACATTGTGAGCTGAATCTATAAAGCTCCCAGTAGCAGCGGAAGTAAAAACAAAAGATCTGCATGTTTTAGAATAAAACTGGACAGCTGAGGCTGTTGATATTTTCAATAATAAGTGTAGGGGTAGGAAGTAACAGAAAACCACAGAGCAGAATCAGTCAAGAAATAACCAAAGGGAGTAGGTATGTGACTAGGATAGCAAGTTATCAGTTACTTTGGATGAAAGGGAAGAGGGAAGTTCTATTTGCAGTTATTGGAAACTTTATTGTTTTTTTATATCAGTAAGAAACACGATCAGGACGTCAGATTCCCCGCAGTAGAGTACTGGAAGACTTCTGCCAGCGTAGTAAGGAAGCTCAGTTATCCTTAGATGGTCTAAAAATAAACACGAGTAGTAGCAGCGAGAACTAAATCATATTCCTACTGACCGGGAAAGAAAATGTCCATTACTCCAGTCTTGCATATTGAAGCACTAATTTATGAGCTATTATGTTATGAATGCATTATTCAGAATGACAATCAGGAAATAACTCTGAGAGACAAAGACAGCCCTGACTGTCTTGATAATCCACCTGTTCTTTACAGATAAAGGGGCGTCTACATCTAAAGCTACACAAGCAAGACCCTAGCTTAAGAAATTATGCAAATTGTGACCTCAGAGGTGTGTTGAATAGTACTGGTGATTTACTCTCATACCATACGTAAAGTTCATGTTCTTTTTTTTGAGTTGTCATTCCACGTCCACGTAGCATTGTATCATAACTGGAAATGTGTCGCTCTCACTGCTCTAGTCTGCATTTTAGAGTAACGAGTTGCATTTTAGAGTAAAGAGTAGATGACACCTGCGGTCTGACGTTTATGAAAACTGAGGCAACGGTTTTCAGCATTTTTTGCATTTGTAGAGCCCCTTTTTTAAGTAAAGTTAAAATAAAATTTTCAAGTAAGTAGTCAGCAGAGTTTAGCCACCAGAGTTTGGTCTGTGTTTCACTAATTGCGCTGTGTATATACACATAGAAACATGCTTGCATGTACACACAGACACGTACAAAAGCTTTCACACACTGAAACTCCAAAAGTACATGCAGATACAAATGTACATACACACACACATACACGAGTGCATGGTTATGCATACACATAATTATGTATATACATCATCTGATCGTTTCTGTCGTGTATTTACGTCAGTGTTGCATCATCGTTTGTCCTTATTTTGGAAAAATATTGAATGTGCATTTCCCAGTGATGTGAAATAACATTATAAGCAGTATTTAAACTTCTGGCTGCAAGTTTCAACATTGTTGAGACTTTCTAATCTTGTAGAATATGTTAGAATGCATAACTTTTGATGAGGTTTTGATCAACGAGTAATTTTTGCAGTGTTGAAAGTGCCTCAGATAGTTAAACGTAAAGAATGAAGGCAGTATGTGTGGGGAATGCGTTTTTTTTATTTTTTAGTGGGATGAATAAGAATATTATTCACGAAAAATCTCTAGGAAAGAATAACTCTTATAGTTCTTCATGCTAATTAAGACGTTTGTGCATCGTCCTGGTTTTCTACTGAATTTTCTGTTGAATGACTGTGAAATTAGTGACTATGTCGAAGCTTGGTTGTGAAGAAAATCGGTAGGACCGACTTCTCTAGAGTTGGATTTTTTTTCAGAATTGTTTTCCTTTGTGGCAACAATCTCTCTAGCCCTCAGAATAGCCTTTAATAATAGTTCCACAAGGGTGGGATATTATGGTGCCGAATCTCATCATACACATCATATGCATCATACCTTGTGTACATATTCATTACCAAACTTATTGTGTCTACATACTCATCTTCACTAAGAAGATATTCATCATTGTTTAAAGGGAACACTATTAGATAAGGCTTTCTTACACTGCTTGCTGGTTGCTACAGTTACTTGGCCATTAACCCTGAAGGTTCGGTACATACAAATAAGCATTTTTAACATCTCCTTGTGGTCAGGAGGGCTTAAGTGTTAAGAGATATTTGCATCCGTGTGACCCCAAGCGGCAGCCGCTGTGCTGGATGGGTATGTGGTGACAGGAGCCAGATATTCATAGAGCTTTCTTGAAAGCCAAATCTGAAAATGTTTGTCAGAACAGAAACGTTGAATGAAGTTCTGACATGAAAGTGCAAAGGATTTTAACTTGTTTGTCTTTCACTGTTTACGTGACAGGGCAAAGTTTTGCAACGTATTTTACTAATAAAAGAGGTTTGCAAGGGGGTGTGTTTTAAATCTGATCAAATTTGATTTCCCCCCCTTTATTCACCTTCTGTATCGATTCGGTTTGCATTGAATTGAATTGAATATAGAATTTAGGCCAAAGGCCCAGCACTGGAACCTATGAGGTCATTCAGCGCTGAAACGGAAATTGACAGGAGGCCTGAAAGGTGTAACAGGAGGAAAACCTTGCAGTTGCACTATGGATCAATTGTTAGGAGAGGGTGAACAGTAAGGTGGAAGAAAGAGAATATGAAAAGGGGTACAGTAAAAGGAGCCTTCAGTAATGCCTACAATGCACCGCATGAGGTGCACTGACGGCAGTACCCGCCTACTACTGGGGATTCGGCTTGTAGACTGCGCAGAAAAGTCCGCCGAAACATTTAGTAAATATATAAGAAGAAATCAGTATGAAAATGATACATACAAAACAGCATGCTGTCAAATATACGGTTTGTGAAGTTGATGAAGTTTACTCCCGATCTGATGAAGTTTACTGCAGGCTTATTGAAGTTTACCCAACTTGATGTTTTTCGAGTTGATGTCTGTTCAGATTATGAAAACTTGAATAGGATGTTGGAAATTTCATTCATTTTTTCCCAGTGATTGTGTTCATTTTAACACCATTGGGTCTGTGTGTGTGTACATTTTAACACCACTGGGTCTCTCTCTCTCTCTCTCTCTCTCTCTCTCTCTCTCTCTCTCTCTCTCTCGTTGCTTCATCGCCTACGTTTACACGTTGGCATAAAATGTATAATTATAGAGTAGGAGTAATTATAAATTTGCATAAACGTTTTAAGAGAGAGATCAAGCGTGATATGTTTACTTCCAGTAAATACGGATGTCAGGGTCAAAGACCTTTGTTGTTGTCATGCCAGGTTTTTTATTCAAACACTCCTACGATGAATGACTGTGTCCAGTCACGTCCTACTAATATTTAAAATTTCCCCCTTTTTTTTTGTCCTGTGCCAAATATCTACATTAAGAGGGAAAAGGCAATGGTTTGTAATAATTTTATTCATAGATATTGTAACGAGTCAATCCACATGAGATGTTCAAGATCTTCTAAAAAACATCGCAGATGTACCTGTTTGTGTGTGCATTTTCATCAAGATAATAAATTTTTGTTACCTGTGACTGGACAAGCTTTTTTTGAGTGCTCACTACAGCTAATTATTGAAGCACATCAGACCAATATTTCAGTATGTAAAACCAGAAGTATTAATCTATTATTTGAGACATATATGATCAAAAGTGATGATAATTTCTCCTACCTAAATCCCAGTCTAAAGGAAAATTGGCCAGTTAAAGTATTAACTCAGATTCGAGACATTTCGAGCTTCCTTGTGAGACTCGCCTGAGAGTGGATATCTAATTGTCCCTTTCCTGGACCACAGGGGTTAAAGGCCTTGCCAAATGAAGTCGTTACGCATCAATCTTTGCTTTCTTGGGTGGCAGAAAATGTAATTTTGTATCTGAAAAACCAAAATCCTCTCTTAGGGTGGCAGAACAGATTCCAGTTCGCGGGACCTCCCGGAATTCAACAGGAAATCAGTCGACCGGTAATTCACATTGCAATTCGTTGTACATGTGTACGTAAGAAAACTGCAATATTAAATGTCTACAAGATTACAAATGACAATGCCATAAACAGAAGTTTAAAATTAAACCTAATTCATTTTCAGCTAGTGGACAATTAAGTAATGAATAAAATATCTGTAAGAGATGAAAGGAATTCAAATATCTCCCAAGATAATTGAAAGGATTTGTGTCATTTCCCCCCCCCAAAATATTGAAAACTTGGAAAATAAATTGAGACTACAAACCATCAGGCAAAATATAGTTTGTGCACTTCAATCTTATGTAATTCTTAATCCACACAAATTTCTCAACACACACACACACACACACATACACACACACACTATGACCATTACGAATAAGTCAGGCTAACAGAAAGAAGTACATTCTTTGAAACCACCACCCCAACACTGCTTAACATCTGAAATGTAAACATTGCACAATTTAACTGTACCGCACTTTATGGAAGCGTAAATGTTAGGTAATGTGTTATTACACTGACACAATGCCAGCCTAATGGACGCACCCAAAAGAACATTGGATTTTACTTTACATTAAGTATGCTAAGACACTGCTACTATTCATCCTCAGAGGCCTTACAGTAACAACAATGTTTTGATAATGTTCCATGTTAGGTTAAAAAGTTCACTGCTAGGTCCCTGTCTAGATACCAATACGTGTATGGTACCAATGTAGGTAAAGTTGAACTGAATTCCCTTCACTATCAGCTAGGTAAAACTGTACATTAAATGACATTGTTTGGTCTACAGGACAAATCAGTATCCTTAAAAAAAAAACAGTTTAAAAGTGAACTCTGCTATGCAAACGAAAATTATTAAGCTAATAATTATCTACAGTTTTTATTTTTTTTGTAAAAGAACTGTACTGTACATATTACAGGCTTACAGTATGCCTGTGGAACACACAATTCATAACTCAAACTCAATGATACAGTGATCCTTGCAAGAAGTATGTTAATACTTCATTAAAAGAAACTGCTAGACCTGACATTTGAGATAGTGGGACTACAGAACATAAACATACTTCTCTTCGTGATGATCAGCTGAGTAACCAATGTTACTCATTGTCGCCAAGTTCCCTCTCATTAATGAGTTGCATCACTAAGACAAAGTAAGCCAACTGCCAGTTCAGAACCTGACCTGGCCAAAGGAGTTGTGTGAACCTTCCCAAAAAATTAAGTGCAACTGGCTTCCACGTCTCCAGTTGCCTAGATGACTAGTTGTAAAATCAGTTCTGAGGGTGGAAAGAAACTTTCTGCACTTGACCCTCGCCTTAACCAAGTTAAGAGGGCATTGTGGTTATTAATATTACATTTCCTAAGAGTTAAAATCCTTTGTGGTACCCGGAGAAGAACTTAATCTACTATTCCTTAATCCAAGGGAAAACATCAAATGCTGTGACAATGTCACACACCACTCCTTATGTTAAGAATGCCACTCCTTCCATGTGGCTACTAATCAGGATATTGGAGAACAAATCCACACTTATGTATGGGTACAAATATATTTAAAAATAAATCTATACAGAGAACCGCTTGTTAAAAGAAGTAATGGTAGATCAGGCAATGCTGTCGTTTTCTAAGGGTAGCCTCGGAAAACGACGGCATTGCTTCTTTTAACACCTTCGCTTGTTTTGAGTTTTTATAGTTTTACTTTGGTAGTATTTTCACAGTACCGCGTCCGATTGAAATGAGGAATAGAACAGATTCCCGAAAGCTCTTTATACCGATTTATTTTCAAATAACAGTGGCTGTAGATTTGTTTTTCCATTTCAAGACTCTTGCTTCTATGGGCATTCTTTAATCAGGATGTAAGTAGCAGAACTAAACGAGGTCCCTCTCTCACCCCTTGTTGTCTTTGGTGAAAAACATCAGAGGACCACTGAAGTCACTTTGGTTGCCGCTGGGAAAGCGTGCCATCAATTTCAGGTAGCGATTCTTTCTCCTTCAACCAACTGTCCAATTTTTCTCTGGGTGGCGAGGCTCTGTGATAACAACAGCCAGCTGACTCAGTTGCACTGTAGATGGGTACCAGCATCAGCTGTTGAGAACCTTACCTTTCATATGCCTGTAACTGTGATTAAGAGTGAATAGACTGTTTTGATGTTTAGTTTTTGGCTTTCAACTCTGCAAGAATTATTATTTTTTTTACAAACTGTATAATAGATAGATTTATATAACACTGAAAAAAGCTGCAAATGGTTCAGGATGAATTGGCTTTAAAGACTATATAGCTATATGTATTATTCATCGTAAACTATAAAATAAATTCCTTACCATAACAACAAAGTTATGTTGTAGATATATGAAATATCCAAAAATTTCTCTAAACATGTTAGCTCTGTATATATAACACCTTGCCAAACATGGGTTGGTTTGATTGTTGAGTTTTCGCTGTTGATATGAGGCATTTTTTTTTTATTAAAAAAGCCAGTTGATGAGTTGCATGCTAACCTGAAGACCAATGAGACTGAGTGCGGACTTTACTTCAGCACAAGACTTAAATGAACGAAGACAGAAGACTCGAGGGTTTGAATAAATGGGACTTTGATTAAACAGATGGAAAAGAGCAAGAAGATGCCTGTTTTTTATTCTGTAAGACTTATAGCTCGGACTTAATGAAAAAAAGTCTTATTCTAACACCAATTGCCTGGACATAACTGGATTATGTATAATCAGCCATAGCGAAATATACTGAATGATCACAGAGCAAGCGTATTCTGTTTTTCATTTTTATGTATTATTTACCTTTCTGTTTTGTGTAATTTAACGTAGTTTTATTTTCGTCATAAGCCCGCTTTGGAGACAAGGATTAAAGATGAGGTTCATGTAGGAAACAAAAGCATAAGAAAGCATGTAAATTTTTTCCGGTTATTCTTATGAGTGCTTCACTGCAGTGAAAAGATATTGTTTAATATAAAATAATTTTTATTCTTAGTCATCTCGATCCAGTCAGCTAATTCAACACCAAATCTTAAATTTATCTAAAGGCATTCCGTATTTTTCCTTTAAACTAATTTGGTATCATTATTTATTATTCGTTTTCCAGCTAAAGTCTAAGTGAAAAAGAAATAAGTATGCATTTTTAGTTAACTTGAGCATATCCACTGCTTAGAATAAATATATGTATCCCAGAAGTATAACAGTTTATTTAATAGTATATTTTTTCCGTCAGGTATGCGCTCGTTGAAGAGCAATGGTAAATCCTTAGGTAGATAGCTATATAATTCTGCAAGGTAGAAGAAGAGTTCCGATATCTTATGAAGATAATGACCCTTAGATAAATAGCTGTATAATTCTGCAGGGTAGAAGAAGAATTTTGATATCTCATAAAGTTAATGACCCTTAGATAGATAGCTATGTAATTCTGCAGGGTAGAAGAAAGATTTCGATATCTCATAAGTTAATAACCCATAGGTAGATAGCTATGTAATTCTGCAGGGTAGAATAAGAATTTCGATATCTCATAAGTTAATGACCCTTAGGTAGATAGCTATATAATTCTGCAGGGCAGAAGAAGAATTCCAACATCTTATAAAGTTAATGACCTTTAGATAGATAGCTATATAATTCTGCAAGTTAGAAGAATTTCGATATCTCTTAAAGTTAATGACCCTTAGATAGATAGCTATATAATTCTGCAGGGTAGAAGAAGAATTTCGATATCTCATAAAGTTAATGACTCTCGCTCTCTGACGACGTTATCCATAAATTTCGAAGGAACAATTAAGAAAAAAAAATAATCCCGCTTCACTCCCTGACCAAGCACAACATAACTCGAGCAACAAATAAATTCAGATTTTCATTTCTAATCGAATTTCAGCAATTTTGTCTCTTCAACTTGCAGCGACTGATAACCATTTCTTCGTCTTTCTCTCGTCAGCAATTTTGTCTCTTCAACTTGCAGCGACTGATAACCATTTCTTCATCTTTCTCTCGCCCTAACAGTGATGGAGGTGGAACGCCGGACGCCCAGGGATGTGTCGTACTTGCTGCAACTCGCACGCCCTTAGGGCCAACGAAAGGACCACCCCGCCCTCACGAAAAAAAGGGCGGGGGAACGTTCGTGAATCACTTCCGTTTTATACGCGTTCCTCGAGTAGAAGAATATTGAGTGACGTCAACTTTTATACGTACAAAAATACATTATTATTATTATTATTATTATTATTATTATTATTATTATTATTATTATTATTATTATTATTTCTAAGACTTTTTTTTCAATTATTTCGTGTAATATTAGAATAATAAACATACAGCGAGGGCGCTCCTCACTTGTTGTTGATGTATATATTGTTCATGTATGTAGTATGTACGACGATTATGAAGATATATCTGTACACACTAGCAAAAATACATGTTATATATTTTTATATATGTGTATGAAAATGTATAATGACATTTGTGTATATAAGCACTGTATACACATACACAGTACCTAATATAATATATATATATATATATATATATATATATATATATATATATATATATATTATATATACATATATATATATATATATATATATATATATATATATATATATATATATATATATATTTATATTTATATTTATATTTATATTTAATATATATATATATATATATATATATATATATATATGTATGTATGTATGTATGTATGTATGTATGTATGTATGTATATGGGTGTGTTTGTGTATACGAATGAATTTAGCATTTATTATTTTTCCAAGGCAATAATTAACACCTGAACATTTAATTAATAATTATTGTTCGCAAGTACCGATTTTCCCTGGGTGTCCTTTACTTATTTTCTTTTCACAGATGCAAAAACAAACATTTAAACTCATTCCCCGAGAATTTTTGAGTAGAAGAAAAGGAGAAGGAAGATTCATTCTTTTTCAAAACTCTTCTTTAGCTCCTCTACTTCAAAAGTCTGTAACTTGCTTCTTTCCTCTGTTTTTCCATTACCAGTTTTTCTTTTGCAAAGCCAAGACAAATCTAGTCCTTTGCCCTATTTGGTTCTCATGGCATAAGTGACAAGATAAAAAAAAAAAAAAGGAGATCGGTTAGCAGGAAATACAGGATATCCTATTTTTGGTTGGCAGGTAAAACAGGTATCCTATTTATGGTTAGCAGGCAAAACAGGGTATTCTATTTTTGGTTAGCAGGCAAAACAGGGTATCCTATTTTTGATTAGCAGGTAAAACAGGGTGTCCTATTTTTGGTTAGCAGGTAAAACAGGGTACCCTATTTTTGGTTAGCAGGTAAAACAGGGTATCCTATTTTTGGTTAGCAGGTAAAACAGGTATCCTACTTATGGTTAGCAGGTAAAACAGGGTATCCTATTTTTGGTTAGCAGTTAAAACAGGGTATCCCATTTTTGGTTAGCAGGAAATACAGGGTATCCTATTTTTGGTTAGCAGACAAAACGGGGTATCCTATTTTTGGTTAGCAGGTAAAACAGGGTGTCCTATTTTTGGTTAGCAGGTAAAACAGGGTATCCTATTTTTGGTTAGCAGGTAAAACAGGGTATCCTATTTTTTGGTTAGCAGGTAAAACGGGGTATCCTATTTTTGGTTAGCAGGTAAAACAGGGTATCCTATTTTTGGTTAGCAGGCAAAACAGGGTATCCTATTTTTGGTTAGCAGGTAAAACAGGGTACCCTATTTTTGGTTAGCAGGTAAAACAGGGTAAAATATTTTTGGTTAGCAAGTAAAACAGGGTATCCTATTTTCTTAGACGTTTCGTAAGCAATTTGTTACCTCTCTGTTGCTCTCCTTAGGGGGCTAGTGCCGTCAGTGCACCTCACGGGTGCACTAAAGGCATTACTTAAGGGTCTTTGCAGTGTCCCTTTGGGCCCCTAGCTGCAACCCCTTTCATTCATTTTACTGTGTCTCCATTCATATTATCTTTCCTCCATCTTGCTATCCTCCCTCTCATAACAATTATTTCACAGTGCAACTGCGAGGTTTTCCTCCTGTTACACCTTTCAAACCTACCCACTCTCAATTTCCTTTCCAGCGTTGAGTGGTCTCATGGGTCCCAGTGCTTGTCCTTTGTTCTTAACTCTATATTCCAGTCCATTCTTATTCCTCTCTGTTGCTCTCACACAGAAAAACTAGCATTGCAATAGATGTAGAATTGACTGAATAAAAATGTTTGCTAGCGTAAAAGTAAACATGACTTAGGTACAAATTAGCGTTCCTGTTTTTCGAATGTTTGTGAAACCTCTTATTTGGAATGCTCTTATGATTTTTCTCACCTAGAAAGGTAGAAAATGTCCTCTTGGTTTTTTCCTCAAGAAATATCTTGCATGTGTCTTCCCATTCGCTCACATGAATAGTAACACCTGTACACTCAACTGAACCTGTATTGTAACCAGAAACTACTCCTACACCTTTCTTTATAATCTGCAGTAGAATAAAAATTCGGGTGCTCACTAAGAAATACATAATACGTATGAGAGTTCTGGATACTCCTTGTTTTGTAACCCACCTTTGTAACCACATCTATTCACTGTGAAGTTCCTCCTGAAAAAGGAAGATTTTTGTACTACTGGAATAATACTCTTCATCAATAAAATGACAGGTGTACACAATGAAATACTTTCTTTTATTTCCCTATTACTTTAGAGGTTAAAACATTCATTTTAGAGGGTTTGAGACTACCTAAGAGTGACTAAGGTGGACTTAGTGAACTTGATGAAAGCATCCAAATCAAAAGGCGTCACTTGGAACAACGTAAGTCGAGTGAAAACTGCATAAAACCAAGAGAAAAATGCAGAACGTTTAAGAGCTTTTGTGCAGGCAAAAAATGAATGGGCAATCCTCAGAAATGGCGCAAAAAGCCAAGTTCTAATAGTACAAAAACATACACCGGCCTACTTTTATATTATTTTGATGACAAACTAAATTTTAGTGAACTGTAATCCCAGAGAAGTGAATTTTGCTAATATAATAACGTAGGAAGAAATTTCTTGCACATTTAAGCAACATTTTTAGTCTAAAAATAGTGTGTATATATATATATATATATATATATATATATATATATATATATATATATATATATATATATATATATATATATTACAGCTACGTATTATGAAAAGGAAAAGCCATTACAAGCTAAAAGTAATATAAAATTTTAAGAATTGGAGAAATTAGTATTTTTAGGTTTAAAATATTTGCTAAGCAACAAGGTGGGTCAATAAATAAAATGATAGCACCTTAACAGGCGTTTTGACCTTGGCCTCCGCAATACTGGGCTGAAAGTGACACATTTTTAAAAGAAATTTCCAAAAAAGGTTGAATGCAAATAAATTTTCCACAAGCAATGATAGTCCTCAATCCTCTTAGTAGATGGCGCCACATGCGTCACAAGGAGAACAAAGTAAGAAGACTAGGACTGAAAGTGTACCTTCCTGGTTCTGTTGTCCTTGTTTTGAGTACTATGTTGAAATTGGAGCTGTAGACCCAGGCTTCAGTCTTTTGGTCAAGAGGAAGTTGTCAGATGAGTGTGGATAGCAGGAAGGTAAGTGGTAGTCCTAAGTTTTCGTTTTCGTTTTTTTTTTTTGTTTGTTTAAATAGTGCTTTGGACTTTTAATTTAATGTGGTTCACGTTTTCTGGTGCCAATATTGGAGGTTTTGAGGTTTTCGATAATTCTACGTTTTGGTAGTGTACAGTGTTTTACGTAATGCATTACATGGAGGGTATGCATTAGTTACGGGAGTGGATTTCGTCATTGTGTAATTTACTTTACGCTTTTAGGCCAAAAACTATTTTTGAGTGCTGTCAATAGAAACTATAAAATGTGGTAGTTAAACTAGTCTAGACTGTTTTGTGTAGTGGAAAATGTCTTTCCTAGAAATGAAATCATTCACGGGGTTCGTCTTAGCCGGTTTATTTTGCCTAATTTTTAAAAGTAGGGTGCACTTAGACGTGGTGATTTCGATAATTGTGTGGTCCTCGTACCAAAGACTTTAATAGCTAGAACAGTACAATACACAAATGTATATTTTGAAAGTTAATCGTAGAAACTTTCTATTAAGGCCTCTATTTTTAATTTAATGATTAGAAACTATATCAAACTGTCCATGGCTCATTATTAAACGCTTGGTTGATTAGTGTCCTCTCGTGTATATTTCTCGAAATTATTTTAACACTAGTCTAAATTACTCTAATTGTCCTTTACAATCTATTTTTATATTTACACGGGTTAGTACAAAATACCTGCCGGCGTTCCTTAGTTCCAAGGTAAATATTCCTGGATTTATATAATGTCAGTAAATTAAATTGCAGTGATTTTCTTGGACGATATTTGGGAAGCGGTTAACTTTTACATAACTAATAAACGATCATTGTTCAGTTCTTGGAAGTTGCCTATTGGTGTGGTATCATGAGTTTTGGCCGGCTATAAAAAGCGTTCGCAGGGAAATCCAGGTACCTCTTATTGTAAATGTCTTGAGGCGTATTTCGCTGTGGAGAAGATCCGTGGGTCTGGGTTGTATGGATTTGAGGCAACTTCGTGAGTTCGTTCGTACGATAATTTCGGCAGCAAGCGCAGCTCATGAAACATTTAAATAAGAGCTTTATGCTTTCGGGGTTATTCTGGTTATCGGTAAAAGTGAAAATTGTTATTGTAATCCACGCTAGTTTGTGAAGGTAGGTTTGGGAATCAGTTAATTTAAAAAGCCTTGGAAGTCGGGAAATTTATATCTACTCAACTGATGGTAGTTTGAAGTTTGCAATTACTAGCTTTGTTTTATAGAAAATGGTAAGGAACAGAATAAATGTTACGAAAATTAGGACTTAAAATTTATTGCAAATTTAAGTAAACCCAAAGACAACAGATATTAACGCTAAAGGTCAGCCTTGTGAATAGAAACGACCATCTGAAAACTCAGTTGCTAATGTGCTAGTCAGCTAAGTGTTTTGCATTAACTAATAATCAGATTAGGATTAGGTACCGTTCGGGTAGCTGTTAAATTCGATAATTCTGCCGGAATTATAAGAATGCTTGCCGGGCAGAAACTGCGATTTTAGATGAAGCCTGCAAATGGTGAAAATTACTTCTGTTCGTTTTGCTGTCCCTCAGATTCATTTAGTCTAGAAACTTGTGTAAATTGAGAAGTGGCTACTTAGGTAGCGAAATGATAGGCATTTTGATATTGCTTTATATTCTCGTTCCACGTTAAACCAGTCAAGTTCGCTAGTTGTTGCGAAAAACACGCCAGTCAAAGTTAAATGATCCTTTATATTTTTGGGAGAATTTCTCCACCAAAGGAAGAGCTACTTTTGCTGAGGTCTAGTTCTCACCATACTTGGCATGGCACTGGGCATTTACGGAGATACGAAGTAAATTTTTTCCTCTAGTAGGTTTGCTTGGGAATGTCTCGTCACGGACACTTTGTTCTAGTTAATTTGGGTAGATCCAAGTAGTAGCTCCTCGGCGGTGATTTCCTTCTAACTTTTTCTACAGTTTTTTGGTTGCTAATTATGGATTTACCTGCAATTTTTGTCGCACGAATGTAATTAACCTGTCAAGGGGTTTCCATGCGCGATCTTCACAAGACAGAGCACGGGTACGTCTTTGGAACGGTTCATATCCCGTCCAGCAAGTGCAATAACTTAACGTATGAGTAGCCTCCCCCCTCCCCCCCCCGGGGCCAGTACTAAACACGGCGAAATGCATTTAACTTTCTCCTGCTGGCGGATGGCTCCCTCTGTTTCCCCTCCAGAGGGCGCCTCCTCAACGTCAACATGTCCGCTCCATTAGTCCTCCACCACCCAAAACCCCTAATTCCCACAGTCCCCTTTTACTGTTGAGTAGCTAGTTGACTAAGTTGGCCGACGACACTCACCGCCAGTATCAGAAGCCCTGAAAGTGTAGAAAAAAACCTGTTTCAAAGGCAAAAACAGGCGCGGAGCTAGTACTTTGAATTACCTTAATCTATCTTCTGATAGTCTGAAAAACTTAACTTGTTAATGCTTTGTATTGTCTTGCGTGGAAATAAGCATGAATGTACGTAATTACTGTAATTTCCTTTACGATGTCAGTGATGATTTCTATACAAATTGACTGGATGTTAGTCATGACCATAATTCTCCCCACGCCCCCTTTAGTCTTCCAAATCTGTTGTAGTTTAAATTCCTGAATTGTCATTTGCCGCACTTTCATTTAATGGCATAGTTAAGCTAGTTTAATATGTAAATACGTGTAAAACTAAGTAATGACCCCTCAGGGCCCGTTAAGTCTTTAGGCCAATAATGGTTTTAAATCAGTTAATTTATATTTTCCCTGCTTTGTCTTATTGGTTGCCAGCATTCAAAGGTTAGAACAGGAATTTTGACTTAATGTTCATTTTTTCAAGTTCGCATGATTTAAGAGCCAGTGATCTTTTCCGATCTGAGTATATACAGTATTTCACTTTTCCGCAGGAACCAAAGGTCCGTACCTAATCAAACATTGCACAAAGCGTCTTTGGGAAGTCAAGGATGATTTGGTCTACACACTTGCAAGAACTTAACGGTAAGTTCACTGAACTTGTCACTAATCTAGGACCTGAGTAATCTTAAATTTTTTTTTCCAAGTTGATCCCCTTTAAGGTTGTGATCACGTGTCCAAAGAGCTAGGCTGACTTAAAGTTGTGTGCAGCGGACCACTAAAATATTTAGGATATATTGTAGCGTCCGCAGATTTGACCCGGCATGTATTATGTTAAGTGGCATTTCCATTTCCAGATTGTTTGGAACCGCTTTTACGTGAGTCATAACTCGTTCTGATGATTTTAATCCTTAGTAAAACGCGAAGGAAGAACAAGGATTAAATGCACTTGGACGCCTTCACTTGATGGATAAAAGCTTAAAGGTTTGAAGTGGTGTTAAAATCTGGTAATTTGTATAATTTATTGTATGTAATTATAATTAGTTGACAAACTGGTGGTATTTACTTCATCCTTTGGTGTTGGGTGTTCCTTGTAGGTTCCGAAGAAATAACTGAAATTTTAACTAAATCTATAAAAGTAACATTTCACTACGGTATATGTTAACGAAGGTGGTTGTTTCAGCTTAACCCTTAAAAATAAAATACTTTTTGTATGTTAACTCGAGAATCTAAGCAATCTTGTTTTAATTTTCATTAATTTTCATTAATTTTCAATTTTCATTAAACTGAATATCAACTTGACACAAAACAATTTTTAAGTAGGGTTAATTTTCTGAACTTCGTTCAGCTAAAATTCAGGAAAAATAAGTTTGTATATAACTTAATGAGCAATATGAGCATTCCATGGATTTTGCAGAAACTGCAGCGGACAAAACTATGTAGGTTTTTTGAGCTGTACACTAAATTCCGCGATAGATTGCTAGACAAATTGGATGCCACACCATGCAATTGTTATAAAGTTTTATAGGAATTCCGTAGCATATATTTGCCATATTTTCATTTAGTGCATATTTGGAAAAGCGTTACGTAACATTAGAAATAAGAAACCGTAGCCTACATGAGTAAATTGTAAAATAAAATTAAAGCTCATGTGAATTATAGGGATCAGTGATATCTGACAGCAGCAGTGAGTCGAACTATATGGTCTGGCGATTTAAATTTCTGTAGTACCGAGACAATTTTCTGTGGTATGAAGCCCCTATGAAACCTCAAAAATTAAATCTTAAGCTAATGCAAACAAACACTAAAGCAAATCGAAGTATTCAGTTTAAAATTAGGTTGACTAATTTGATTTAGAGGACTTAGTCTCTAGTAACCTGTGGCATCTTTATAGTTTCTAGTACTAATCTGTCCTTTTTCAATAAGAGGAATTAACACATCGTACTAATCTGTCCTTCAATAAGAGGAATTAACGCAATGACGATGCTAAATAACCAGCGTATATTGGTGTAAACTGGCAGAAAGAAAGATTTCCTGAAGGGCGGATCAAATTCTCACAAGTTCAGTTCAGAAAACAAATGCCGTTAAAGGTTCTGAAATGGTAATCCTACATCTGTAAAATGTCGACGAGAAGTTAAGCTCTGTTTTTGCATCAGTTGTAGAAATTGGTAGGAACTGATTTGAAAATCTTGCTGTAATGAGGGACGTTAATTCTGAAGCGTAAGTCACCTGTGAAGTGTACAATCTGCACTTTTATCCGATTCTCTCTGAAAGCACTTTAGTTTGAAAAAGCATTTCTCCAATGCTGCTAGATGTAGTGTTCACCTGTTCTGTTACTAGAAAATTTGTGCCACCAGTTTATTCTACGTCAGGAACATTAAACTGCTAAGGCTTCAACATTATGGTAACAAGGAGGTAGGTGATTGTTACTATACCTTTCAAGATTAAATTTGATATTTAGTCCGTGCAATAAAGCTATAGAGTCGTGATTGTACGGGAGTACATTCGTGGACTGAATTAGTGATT
Organism: Macrobrachium rosenbergii; assembly: GCF_040412425.1. NCBI lineage: Eukaryota > Metazoa > Arthropoda > Malacostraca > Decapoda > Palaemonidae > Macrobrachium > Macrobrachium rosenbergii. The sequence goes on from NC_089750.1 coordinate 65,918,026, forward strand.
AATATGGTGTTGATGTCTTGTGTCGAAACTGAACGTGAAAATACTAATTAGTTTTTTATATTACTGTTCGACATAGCTTCTGACACCCTATAGTGTTTACCTATAGTTGGAAATGTAGCATTATGATGCTCCTCGGCTATCATTTGTAAATCTGTCACGATTATTTAAAGTCGTTAGTACCTACTTTTATGCGAAGAATAGCAGGATTAGCCAAAAACCGTCGTACATGAAGGTTGTCCAGGGCCTAGTTTAGCAGCTCTGGTATCGTTAGCATAGGCAGAATTCTAGTTGAACCTTGACCAAATGAACCTTGACCAAATGACCCGTGAAGTCTCTTGCCCAAGGATTGACAAGAGGCGGCCTGACAGGAATTCCTGTGTTCAGTGTTTCACTCGTCTCAATAGGTTCCAGATAACTGGAAAGGTTCCTGACCCCCCTCCAATGCTGGATCGTGTTCCAAAGGTCACTTTTCTGTAAAACTATTAAAACTGGTTTTTGGTAAAACAATCATTTCAGTCTAGGAACTCTTTAATTAACTATTTTGCACCACCCTGTAAGAGCTGTAATTTAGCTTACGTATCTCGAGTTGCTGCTGTGAGTTGCTGCTGTATGTAGAAATTTTTCAACTTGAGTTTACGGAAGCATTTCACTGTGCGGCGTAGTTGTGGGGAGGGGGCGGTCGACGACTCCTGTGTATTTGTCTTTATAGTGAGAGTTTACTTGGCAAGTCAATGACATTTTCGGCTTGTGTGATCATAGGAAGTTGTTGTAATGTAGCCTCGCCCTTCCCGTCGTTTTGGTATCTGCTGTAACTAGGTTTTTTGGGAAGTTACCCATCTCTTCCTACGTTGGAAACTTTAGAAATGGCTGTAGTTTCTCATACCCTATTATCTTACTGCTGGTAATATACTGAAGCCATTACAACTAGCTTTATTAGTAATATAAATTTTAAGTGCTTGTTTTCATTTTTTCGTGTTTTACATAGTTTTTCAACCTAATTTAGTGGGATCACTTTTAAAACACTTTAAGAATAGCACTAGAAAATTTTTAATCGTAATATTTATTCAATCAAAATTCACTAATACATTTAGACCATTTCAGGGCAGATATTTCGCTTCTATTTAAGCTTGACTCCTTGGAAATTCGTCTGCCACTCAGTTACCAAACATAACGTTGCAAAAACCCTTAAGTCCTAAATTTTCAGCGAAAATAAGGTTTATGTACTTGATATTTCTATAACTGGCTTTTAAATTACCGTTTATATATAGAATATCCTTAATGATGAGCCATTCACAAGACAGTTCTTTACAAGAGTTCGAATTACTTCGTTGCTTGTGGCTGTTTTAAAATATTTAGGTTTCGTAACGTAACTGATGATAATTTTGTGCAAATGAATAACTTTTATCATTCCTTTCTCGCGCTATAGAATTTAATTTAGTGCAGCTAACGTACGAGTACATTCAGATACCTTCGGTATTACCTAAAACGGGAATATACTACTTTGTATCTCCTGTAGTTATCCTAATTGACACCAGGTGACCTAAGCAGAGAATGGGAAATGCCTCTTCCAAATGTGGCTGTATCTAATAAGCCAATAAGCGGTAAGTAAATGGTACAATTTTTTTTTCTTAACATTGTAGTAGCAAAGATAACTTCTCTCAAATCCATTCATGCTTTAGATTCTGAAGCTTGGAATTGAGCTACTTTTATTGTGCTGGACATAATCATAACCACTACTTGCTCTACTAATGTTATTCAATAGTACTAGCTAACCTTTTCTCGTGCTATCACTGCTGCTACTGTTAGGCTATTTTTCCATATTTGGTGTCACATTCTCACAAAAATACCATCACCTGACATGCTGGTTTTTTCGGGCTGAAGCTGTTTACCTTACACACACACACACACACACTCTCTCTCTCTCTCTCTCTCTCTCTCTCTCTCTCTCTCTCTCTCTCTCTCTCTCTCTCTCTCTCTCTCTCTCTCTCTCTCTCTCTCTCTCAGGATTCCATTGAATGTGTCTAGACAAGGCTTACAGATGCTTAAGTTGGTTTCGTACACAATTTAGTGTCGATCAATACCACTTAAATATAGCGTCATCATTTATCAACGTTATACGCTAAAAATGACGACTGCTTAATTTCGTAATTAAGAACTTAGGTTAATGGTATTCATTCCTCTCCATTGAAAGTTCATTAAATTATACATCTGGACGATTTCAGCATATATTTTGCACTTCGATTTCAGTTTCTTTCTTGGATATCCGTCTGCCACTTTACTTTTTATCAAACGTACCGAGCGAAAACTTTTGAAACCAAGTTCTCGGCAAAAATAGACATTTCTTCATACACATCACTAAGATATTTTAAATTGCTTTCTGTGGATAGAATACCAAATTCTACTGTATAATGGGACATAGATAAATTAGACAAAAAAAATTTTCGTACAAAATATCGGTACGATGTTACTTTAAGGTATAAGTAGTTTCGTAACACTAGCTTAGTAGAATTTGATTGCTAATGAATCAGTATTTTATTCTTCACTACTAATGTGGCATAAGTAAAACTAGCATAATTTGCATGTAATCAAAAGTATCTTCGGTATCAACTGAAAGTTGCCAATTACTATGAAGTATTTGTATTTTTTTAGTCGCCTTAACTGTCATTGGATCTGCTCTTTCAAATATGGCTGTACCTATCAGATTGAAAGTAGGTACTTCAGTTTTTCTTCTCAAACACAGAAAAGGCAAAGAAAGCTCCTCCCTTTAAAGCCATAACTATTCCTCTTTCCTTCACAAATACGTCTCTGCATTACCTGTTGAGGCTAAAGTTTTTGATGTTCTGTTAATGGCTGGTTGTCTAAATAACTATCAACCTTTTTAGTGTTGCTCCTAAAAATGTTTTGACTCACTACTACTACTACTACTACTACTACTACTACTACTACTACTACTACTACTACTACTACTACTACTACTGTCATCCTTTTTCATTGTTTGTAGTAACTTGCGCTTCTCGTCCTTTATTGCGTTACTGTTGGTACTAATGTATTATATTACCAATTGCTTTGGCATTTAGAAGGATTTTAGAAGGATTTCAGAAGGATTAACATAATTTCTCTCCCCCCCCACCGCCAACGGATTTCCACCTAGGGTTAGACCTTACTATAAAGGTTGAAATTTGACGTGGAGTGTCGGGCATGTTATTTCGAAATGGACCCATTATTTCTCAACTTCTGATGCTAAACATGACAGCTTAATTTCAGTCCAAATTCTTAGTTATTTAATTTCTATTGAAAGGTCATTAAATTATACACATGGGCGATTTCAGCGTACTATGGATTTCGATTGGTTTGGTCCCTAGAAATTCGTCGGCCTCCCATTTTTACCAAACGTACTTAGCAAAAACCCATTAAAAAAGTTTTTATAAAAAAGCCTTATAGAATTAACTTCTTTTAATTTCTACAAACTACAGAATATAAAATTTGTATGAAAGACCATTAATAAAATTTAAAGTTTCTCGCAAAAGGTCCTCCTACGGTTTTGTTCCTTGCCATTTTAAATTACGTTTTAGTAGTTCATTGATACTTGCTAAACAGAATTTGAAAGCTGATTCATCAGTATTGTATTTGCTCTATCATCCATTTCTAACGTGACATAAATAAAATTCAGCAGATTGTATCTTGGTGCGTTTTGCTAGTATCACTACTAGCAAATTTGCTGTTATTTAATGAACTACTGCCCTTTACTCGTACTATTACTACAAATGTTTCTGCTGTTTAACGAGGTGCTACTGCTGTCTTTACGCACTACTACTACTACTACTACTACTACTACTACTACTACTACTACTACTACTACTACTACTATCATCGTTGCTATTGAAAGTTACTAATACTATCGTTTCTGCCATTGAAAATTACTACAAATGTTATTTTGACAGTACTTCAGCTACTAAATATTCCTATTTTTGTTTTTAATGACCTACCGTTACTTTCCTTTTGCCAGTGCTACTACTGTTGCTATTGAACAGTTATTACCGCTATTGAGCAACCTGTTAAAGCCATCCTTTTACCAGTAACTACCACTATTACTACCGTCCTTTCGCCTTTGCTACCACTGCTACAACTGTTCTTGCTGCTATTGACCGAGATAACACTATTGTCCCTTTGCCGCCGCCGCCACCACCACCACCACCACTACCACTACCACTACCACTACCACTACCACGTAACAATAATAATAATAATAATAATAATAATAATAATAATAATAATAATAATAATAATAATAATAATAATAATAATCATTACTGCTACTGAATTAGCTAACAGACTTTCGCTCTCTGCTGTTTGTTTCCTAGTATGTTTTTTTTTCAGTTTTCTAAAACTAAAATGTTCTATGGTGTCAGCAGCCTCTCTACAGAGCACACATTACCAATCTTCATTCCTGCTTCTGTATTGTACTTTCAGATCTGCCTTCTTAACAATGATGGCCTCTTTGGGTATTTATTTTTTCAGAGCAATACATTTTGCCATTTGTCTACAAAATTGAACTTTGTCGATCCTGCTATTCATTTGACTATTTTTTTTATCCACTTTTAAATCATCTTTGTGGAATCCATACTTCTGTAATTTGTTGCGTCTTCCATTTGATTTTTCTTAAATATTTCTTAAAATACTCTCCCCAGCAAATCTTCGGCAACTGCGGATGACATTTCCACATACTTTTTTAATTTCCTGCAGCATATATAAAGTTTTTCTTGTTCTGACCTATGCTTTAGTTGTGGCCTCCTTTTTCTGAGTGCCATTCCCTTGAGTATTAAGCTCCTTTACTGTTTCAGTGCTTCTGTTCTTAGCTTTCATGTAACTTAACTGTTTTCTTTTTCCTGTTACCATTGTTGCAGACTTTTGTGGACTGGTGGTAATATTAAATTGTTTAGTACTTCCAACTACGACAATTGCTTAAACTACCTCTACCTTTTTCTTATTACTGGGTAACATTAAATCATCGACGTATATCAATGCATCTACTCTCATATTCCTTGTTATGGGAAAAAAGCACGTTAAAACGAAGAAAAAAAAGTGTTAATATCGCATATTTCAATGTTATTCCTTATTAGTGTTAGTATCTCTTATTTCAATGTATTCACTGTCAAAAGTGACTAATTTTTACCCATTTATTATACCTTTAACACTATTCTCTTATTACCCCCATCGGACTGTTAGTTATTGCCTTACCTTAACAATTTAATTTGTAACAATCTTTGCAGCACTTCTCCTTATCCTCCTTCAAAACATTTTAATACAGCCTTTCAGTCATGACATAAAGGCTACCATATGCAAGTGGAAGTCTCCAAGTTTCTGTTACAGTCAACTACATTTACCAATTTGCGGTGGTCTGTTGTAGATATTCTCCCCCCACCCCCCACCCCCTTACCCTTATTCCTCTAGCCTGGAAGCAATTAATGTTGACACTGGTCTTGTCCTTAATTTTCATTAATGTAGCTTCCTCAAATTAGTTCTTAATAAATAGGCCTTTTCTGTTGTCAATCTGTAGCACAGGCTACACGAGCGATTTTTCGTGTAGGCCTATTCTTGATCTCAGGGTTTCCACCATCAGTAAAAACATCCAACCAGATACGGTGTTTATTTCCCATTACCTTCTCAACCACTTAGCTGCGGAAATCTTTTAGTTTTAATAGTCTTTCTTGGCTACATCGTATATTGATTTGTATATTTACTGCCTTCTGATTTCTAATACCGCCTTTCCTAATTCTTCTTTCATCCCTCCCAAGATATGCCTTTGAATTTCCCAAATGTTAATATTACTTAAATTATCCCATTCGTGTGTTATTTCGATTTGAATCTGTCATTGATCGTGGCCATTGCTCTCATTCTGTTTTTCATGCCCTGTGAAATATTTTCCAGTGTCTTATTAGTCATCCTTTCTTTGTTCCTAGCATTTATTTATGGATTCGAGGATTTCACCCATCTCTTGTTGGGCAGTCATCCTGATCTCATGAACTGTTCTGATTACCTTAATACCTTGTTCTCTGGCCTCTTCTAGTTTTTATATATTCATATTAAACTTTCTTGAATCCCTTGAAGTCTCCTTACTGGTATATTGCTTACCTTCAATCTGGTCTTTTGTATTTTTTTTAAAAGCGTTTTCTTGCTTTTTGATTGTCCTGCTACAACTTTTCATTCTATTGACCTTAACATGCCATTTTGTTTACCCGTCTTTCAAATCCTCTTTCTTGTACCCCATTAGAACTGCTTCTTTTGTTCCCACTTTGAATCTTTCTAAGTCCAGTATTGTTGTCTCTCCTCTAAGCTGGTTATTTATTATGTTTTAGGCTATTTCTATTATCTTAGCACTGTGATCTATTTGTTAATTCATCCCTGTAGGGCGTTACTATTTTTGCCGCCTCTACGTTGATGGCTTTTATTTCTCGTTTATCAGCCCATACTCGTTTGATTTCTCACTTCGTCCATACGCCGATACATTTTCGTGTGCATTCAGCAGACCTATACTAATCTTGATCTCAGGGTTTCCACCATTTGTAGTAATATCCACCCATGTATGGTGACTAACTTATTTCCCATTCCCTTTTCATCACTTTGTTGTGGAAATCTACCATTCTTAATAGCCTTTAATACCTTAATCGTTTAGTGATTTGTATGCACCCTCTTTTTAGCCTTTATTGACCTTGAGAAGCAAGCACTACTAATGCTTGACTAATTTTACTACCTTCTGACCCGGCATACTACCTTTCCTAATTCTTCTTTCCTTCCTCCTTAGATGTGCCTCGGTAGAGCAAAGTGTGCTAGGTCTAACAGTATCGATTATCTCCTTCATTGAATAGATTTTTTACTTAAGGCCTCTGTTCACATAATTTATTTATGCTCCTTCTCACTCCGTTATTTTAATAACGTCCCTCTAGTGTTCCTCTCATGCAAGGCATTATGTTCAATCTGCTTTTCCTACGTAATACATATTTCCCGGTTTATCTCACCTGGCGCACATTCCTGGTTTATCCCACCTGGCATCGTTTTGTCCGTTATCTGATTTCTATGTTCCAATTTCTGCATTATCTCCTCTGCCTTAACATATTTGATAATTTCTCCGCCACTTTGCTTTTTCAGACATGAGTTCTATGAAATTTACCAACCGAAAACACCTCCAAAATCACCTTTTGGTCCATTCATTTTGAAGTTCTCTCCTGTCTTACGTTTTCCTCCCATCCACTTTCTTGTTAGTTTGCATATCACTTTTTCATCCAAGCATGGAATTATTGTTTGACATTCTTATAATTAAATGTTGGAACAGTATCTACAAATGTGTGTTAAATAATACGGTAATGGTATGTGAGAGATATAGACTAATGATTGCCGTACGTCAAGTTTGCTTATCCTAGCTAGTCAACCCAAAATATGCAACTATTTTGCAGTGGCCGTTATATACACATTAAAACAAGAATTTGGTAATAGTCAATAATTATTCAGTGGATATCTAGCATTCAAGTGAAAAGGTACTTGTAGCTATTCTGACAAGTCCGGGAATATTCATTTCAAAGTACCCGGCATATTTCATTCTGCATGCATTTTAAAACGAGTCAATAGTGGATATCCAAGTATGGTGATTCATACGACGTATTTATTCAAAGTTTTGACATTTGTAAATTTTCTTTCATCAGCTTAATTTGGGCAACACTAGCCTACTGTGATTACTGTCATTTCATAGGTATACAATATACCATTTTTTGTCTTTCTAGTATACTATAATTTCCTTTGAATTTTCCAGATGTTGAACTCGTGACAACTTGCTACAGAACTTGACCTTCGTCTAGTTGATGACAGTGCCAACAGACGTAGACAGGTCAACTTGCAAAGAAGTACTGTAACCATAACGACATTGATAAATTGTTCAAATGGCGAATTTGCAAGTGTGAAACGGGACCGGAGTCTCTCTTTTTTTTCATCCATGATATGACGACTAGGTAAGAAAACATTTTTGATGTGACAATCCATACTAGTAGGCCTGAATGTAACAATAGCAGTGCATGAATTTAATCAAACAATGGCATTTTGTTACTATGGAACTAAATATTAAATTTAATGACATTTTATCACTATGGAACTAAATATATTCATATGAACATTCAGAAAGCTAGTTTAACAAAAAATAGTACAAATGTCGTGGCAAATAGCTTTTAAATGGAAAATCTTCACCAGTTATGACAAAACAAACTTCAGCATTTTCTCTTCTGCCGTTTATTCAATCTGTTACAACGTTCCGGACAACTGTCCATTTCCCGGTAGTGTAAAAGTTAAAAATCAATACATTTATAACCTCCCCAAAAATACTGTATCAACATAATGAAAATGATAACTAATTTACTTTCCTGCTGAAGGCAGTTCTCTATTCAAGTTTGGTTTCAGTTTCTCTGTAGTAAAAGGTCTCTAATAGTCATAGCTCGATTTCAGATCGGGCTTTCCATAGAATACTAAAAAAGAAGGTAGGTTAATAACATTAACATTCCACAAGTTGTGACAATGTTCTCTTGGTGGGTGGAGACAGTTTACCTCAAATTAAAAGGGTTCTTAACTTGTGCCTGCGGCCAAAAGCTCTGGTGGACAACATTCGTAATATGTGGGTCAACCACAAAAATGTTGCATATCAGTGTTTGATGAATGCAGTTCATAAGTTCAATTACCCGTTTACCTCAAAAGTAAGCCACCTCTGCCCTCCACTGAGAGAACATTGTCCCAGTTTGTTCCAAGTTAAATATCTTTCTGATTTTTAGTATTTTATATGGCAGAGGGTTGGTTTGAAGTAGTTGTGAGACTATTAAAGAGCTTTTTTTTATAGAGAAACTGAAACCAAGTCTGAATAAGGTAAATTGCCTTCAGCTGGAAATTGATGTTAATTTTTTTGTGTATATATAAAATTGTGTATATATGAAATTTTTCTTTTAATTATTACAGAACCTGAAGATGGCAGCTGTGAGAAACTTTGGAACTATTTAGGCTGAAAAAAGGAGAGCAGAGAAAAATGTTTGAGGCTGTATGGCACTGTAGTTAATGTAAGTTTAAAATTACATCCTTACGATGATAATATTGTACTTTTCTATAAAATTGCATCCTTATGATGATTTGTTGTATTTTCTAAAATTGCATCATTATGATTTGTTGTACTTTTCTAAAATTGCATCCTTATGATTTGTTGTACTTGCATCCGTATGATGATTTTGTTGTACTTTTCTATATCTCTTCAGGTGTGCTTACACTGCTGGGGTTAGAGGAGTTATGTTTATCAAGTGAAGAGAAGAATGTTGACAAGGTGGTCAAGAGGTTGGAAGAAGTGATGTTCCTCAAGGGGACTAGAACAAGACAAGAGGAGTTATGTTCACCAAGTGATGAATGCTGAAAAGGTGATGGAATGGAAGTGATGTTCACTAAGGGAAGATGAAGAATGTTGCTGACACCAAGATGAAGAATGTTGCTGACAAGGTGGTCAAGAGGTTGGAAGAAGTGATGTTCCTCAAGGGGACTAGAACAAGACAAGAGGAGTGAGTTATGTTCATCAAGTGATGAATGCTGAAAAGGTGGTGGAACAACTGGAGTGATGTTCATCAAGGGAAGATGAAGAATGTTGACAAGAAGGGTTAAATTACCTGTCATCAAAGTTTGGTACAGGAAGAATTTCAAGGAATGAAATAATACTTGTATTTCAAATTCTTATGTGAAATGTAATAAATCATACAAACAGCTGCTGCTCTTCAAACAACACCACCTGAATGCTCAAAATTATCAAAGTATTCAATTACAGTATAATATTTCCAACTGGGCTTACTGGTTATGCCAGGTCTTCTATTTGCATTTCAGCCCAGGTTTTACTGGTTATTTTCAAACTGATCTTGCTGAAAAAGCCTGTAAAGCAGAAAACAAATCATTAGCAGTTTGGCAAGTTAAAGTATTTTAAGATTTCATGTTTAAACTACTTCTGATCAAATTGAAGTGTTAATTTTAAAACTTTTAAAAAATTTTTCAACTGAATTGCCTTCTCTGGAAAACTCATAAATTGTCAACTGACCTTATATGTCTCAAGGACGAAATATCAGATTCAGTAAGTAGGTATAGACTGCTCAAGTTGTGGTATCCTCTTGTTGACCAAAATCCTCCTTTAAAGTCCGTAAAATATAGGCATCGTCTGGTTGAATATTTCCAAAATCCTCCTTAAATGTCCCTGTAAAATAAGTGAAAATTAATTGAAATATCTTTCATCTACCACAAAACAGCCTAAATATTCATGTCTGAAAGATTTAAAAATTCACTTTACCACAATTAAAATTACCTTTAAATGGCCTTTACCACAAATAATATCCTTTAAATATTCATGTTTTAAAAACCTAAAAAATTCACTGCTTTAAGTAATTTTTGGATTTTATTTGATCAACTATCCAACTAAAAAAGTTTACAACATTAATGGTGTATAAATCTTGCTGCGTGTGTGTCAGTTCTGCAGGAAGCTTGACATGTAAAACACCATTCTACAAATCCTCCCATCAGACAGGTCTAGGGGGGCAGATGGATGGCTAACCTTGCAAAACCAGGCAAATTGATATCCTTTACTTGTGGCTGTCCTTGCAATATAAGATATTAACTGGTCACTGAAAGCATTTTCACTTTGATATCCTTTACTTGTGGCTTTCCTAGCACAATAAGATATTTACTTATATCCTTTACTTGTGGCTTTCCTAGCACAATAAGATATTTACTTAAGATATTTAGGATATTTACTTGTGATTTTCCTTGCAATATATATTAACTGATCACTACCCCATTTAACCCCATTTCACAGGAGGTACCTGGCAAACCATGGAGGGATCTACTACAGAACTGCTTTCACATTCCATTAGCATTCTCGTAACTAGTGAAAAACATTGGGTGGCAAATCATAGCAAATCACTTATTATACCTGAAGGCCCTAAAAGCCCTAGTTCTTTCTACACTTCATCTTCCCAAAGGTTCTGCTACTATCTTCAAATGTTACAGTTCATGTTAGTTGTTTTCATCCAACAGATTACTTCCTAATGCAAGCCACTGACTTTTTTTTCTTGAACTGGAATTTATTAATTTTCTCCAATCGCATATCTTATGGGGGACTGGATACTCCTAGGTAACTAGTCTCTCAACAACTTGTCTAGACATGAAAGCCAAATGACACTGCAAGAGTTGATATGGAAATAGGAAATATAACCACCACTCGGTCCTGTTTAACCACCGCTCGGTCCTGTCGAGGCACATAATGCAGCCCTATTTGAGAATGGCCTGCTTGCCACAGGTGAAAAGCCTTAGTTAAAAGCTGGGCCAGAAAAGCCTGGACCCATAAGGCATTTTTCTAATCTTGCTACAGCTGTGTTAGAATTTAAGGCCTTAACTTCACAACTGAATAAGAAATGATTTATGAACAATACCACATAATTAAACAGACCAGTTATTGGATGTTGCAGCATTGAGACAATATTACTTGACACCAGAGAGATATCAAGGAAATGGAAGACTGGATATTTAGAGACAGGAATTTGGTTTTGGAGTCAGAAACACTCATTTCAATGCCTCTCACCAGTAGTAGTATAGACCTTTTGTATACTTCTTAAGTCTTCACTCTATCAACAGGACATTCTTATTTACCAGTGATGTAACACACCATTCCACTGAGGCTGCAGCTACTCTGTTGCTGTTCTCTTTAACTCCCGTTTCACAATGGCTTTACCTCTCCTCAGACTAGCCCATCTTTTGCAACAAAATTCTCTATTCCTCTCTCTTCCCCTTCTACTCTTGCAATATACTTCATACACATACTTTGGAAAAATATCACTAGAGTCTAAACTACCATACACATCAAGGCGAGGCATAAGTTTCAGTTCACATGACTGAAAGGCTACGCTTGTCCGTTTAGCATCAGGAAAACTGAATGAGCACACAAAGTTTCACATTTCCTTAGCCAAAAGGGTTGCATTTTCCTTTGGAGTGTAACACATCCATTTGTCCGAAGCATGGGGCACTGTTCTTGGCCCTTGGCTACCCGCCGAGTTGGTAAAGGCCAGTTTGTCAAAATCATACCAGTATCCCCATCACAATGGCCTACCTCAAGAATCTACAAGGAACAAGGTGCAAACTGCAGTGTCTTCTAGCGGTAAATTTCTTCATGTGAGCAGAAGCAAATAAGAGCAGAGATTGTTCCAAGGTTCACACCAGTAAGGAGGAATAACGTCGCAGACAGCCTCACCAGACAGAGTATGTCCTTCTTTTGGAGTAGTTTACTGGGTCAAGGTCTGCAAGGCTCTTTGGTGGCTGTAGGGCATTCCAACAGTGGATCTCTTTGCAATGAGTCTGAACCAGAAGCTCAACCACATCTACTGCATAAAAGCTTCACGACATGCTTCACAGTTGGGATGATCTTTACGCTTATGCCTTTCATCCATTCGGGCAATCAGGGAATTCCTGGCAAAACTCAGCACCTCTAGTCACTATAGGGTGACTGTAATTGTTCTATGGCCAAAGAAGGACTAGTAATTTGAGCTTTTTCAACTGTTAGTGAAACATCCTAGATCTCTGGTGAGGTTCCTGAGCATGAACTCTGTGGTTGCTGCTACAATCATTAAATGTCCCTGTTGATGCTCAACCAAGAAAAATGGGACAGAACCTTACATTTACAGAAAGTGGGGGAAAAGGGGGGGTTCTCCCTCCAATTACCAATTCAATCATGCTTACAATTACAATTTCATTCATCTGCCCCTTAGGGAAAAACTTGTCAGTGTCTGCTCTGCTATCTAGGGTTACAGGGTGACCTCCTCCCAGGTTCTAGAGCTTCAGGGAATTCAGGTGACTGCCCCTAGGGACCTGATATTTTTTTTACTGCTTTGAGGATTACTTGGAAGGGAGTTTCATGTACAGTAATTGAATGAATCTCTCCTTAGTCCTTTGCAGCTTCACTAGAGCCCCTTACAAACTGCACTGAGTGGCACATATGCAGCACCTTATGATGACTGTTACCCTTTCAGTTATGCATCCTAGAGACATTCAAGTTGAATAATCTGTTTGGCAACATCACCCACACCAGGGTTTGGTATTCAATGGTCCTGTCATTTGCACCTCATTTTGTTTTTAAGACCCAGAACCTGGTAACTCTTGAACAGTATCAATTTCTTTTGCCATTCCAACCTTGGCATCTAATGATATACAGTATGACTTTCCCTTTTGTCTGCTGAGAGGTTTGTCACTATCTTGACATGACCTGGGACTTATGAAGCAAGAATACCACACCTCTCTTCTGTATATTGCCAACGAATTTATTTTTCTCTGTAGTGTCTGAGATAGGTCTGCAAAAATATTAAAGACAACTTGGACAAGGCTAGCTGTATGAAAGTGAACTTCCTATCTTTCAAAAAAATACTTTATCTACATTTTGGCCCTCCTGAATGCAGGTGTGATATATCAGTCTACTTTTGCAAAGCTGATTCTTCAGGATTTTGTGCATGAGGGAATGGGGCTGTATTTTTTTAAACTAACTGCAGCAGGTCAAGTTTTACCAGTGGCAAAGGATGGATGCGCACTCTTCCTCTTCCCCCTCCTATCTCCCTTGTTCATTCCTATTTCATTCTCTACAGACCTAGCCTTCCGAAGTTACATGCATCTGCAACTAGAATGAATGGTTAGTTTACCTATAAGCCTGTGTATAATACAAAAGTACAAACATTAGTTTACTGTGGATTTAACTGCTGACAGCACCCCATGAAAATTCTTTGGTCACTTGGATCTTGACCAATTGTGCCTCCATGTGATCCACTTAACATTAATCCTCACAAAACCTGGAACTAACACTGCTTAACCTCCTTAATATACTGTAATTTGGGCTCTAAATAACTAATGGGTTTAATGTGAACCAATTCAATTTTCATAAATTTCTATACAAGTCCATTAATCATATACTGTACTGAAGTGCCTACCTTGGCCCCCTCTCTCTCTCTACCAGTGACAGTCTGATCTGAGAATCAGCTGGGTATTTAGCACCTGCAGATGGTCTGCACTCACATACACAATAGTCACACCTATCAATTCTTCCCCTTTGCCTTTTGAAATTAAATTTGGCAAGTATTGGGGTTAATGCTATTGCAAACAGGGCTCTATACAACTGATAGGCTGTAAAAATTAAAAATTTTTTTATCAATAATTTTCCAAATAACCTTCCTTATTACCTAAGCTTTCCATTGAAATGCCCATGTTTAACCCTTAAGGGACAGGCTAAAAATGTATCAAACACACCCCAAACCAGCCAAACTTGAAGGTTGGCCAATTTAAAAAAAAACCACATCAATGGAAAGAGGAAGATATGCAAATGCACATGGTGTAAAAGTGGTGTAAAAGTTGAATGTGACTATTTACAACACTGTGTAGGGCCTCTTTTATGAGACACTCATAAAAATATGCTAATTTTACCAAGTTATACAGGTTTTTATAATAATTTATTTTATCTTTTGTAAAATTATAACTACAGCTCACACAATGTCATAACAGATTAGGACTAAAATCAGTAACAAATTCTGAGTACTGTATATGTTATAAAATATTTACGAGATTTACAGAGATGGGGAGATGCAGTAACTTTTTGTGAGGTATATGTTTTTTCTAATATTTGCAAAATTAAAATTATAGCTGACATACTATCATAAAAGATAAGAACGAAAACCAACAACAATTCCTGGCTATATCTAGGAGCAAAAAAATGAAAGGACATCATGGGATAGAGAGGGGTAATACATTCCCCCATCAAGTCTCAAGGCACACTAATCCCCCTCTGTCCTGTGCTGAGTTAATATAGTAGCCATAAGTCATTTATTGACCACTGAAGAGCTATGAACCTCTTTCCTGCTAAATTCATCCAAATCGTATGGCACATTCTGTACAGTAATATTAATACTCATATGAGTTAGCCCATCCATCACTCAAAACCTGTTATAGATACAGTACTCATATGATGATGCCCATCCATTAAGGGTTAACCCTTCCTCTGGAGTTTTTATCCATTCCTTTTCGTTTAGTACCTAGCTATTTGGCTATATCTTTCAAGAGCAATTGTTTTCTCACATTTAGTTTGGGGTATTAACCACACTAATATACAGTATATCAAAAAGAGAAATTACATATCACAGACTTACAAATCATATCCTATGATGTTTGAAAACCGTTACACCTTATGCTGCAGTTTGAGCTCCCACTATTTCATTTTTAATATGCCAAATAGCTATCCACCCCAGCCTTGTAACTGCATTAATGGGTCAAATAAAGCAAAAATGTACAACTTACCAATGCTGTCTTGGAAGGAAGGTACAGTACTGTATACCAATCTTCATCATACTGTATACATGTACAGTATATTATATTCATGCTCAGGCTTGCTCATGATGAATGAAGTACTTCATCAAGAAAACTATTTCTAAATTTTCCAGCTTCCGAGGGTAACAAATTCATTTCCTTTGGTTTTTACCTGGAAAGAAAAATTGCCGATCAAAATGTAAAGTGAATTCAACATAGGCTTAGGTTAACCTGCATATAAAAGTGGAGACACAAATTACGTGAATATTACATCAAAACATTACCTACTTGAAAACAACATGCAATTTAAGTAGTTACCTAGCTCTAATTTCCTTCTTGGACAGAAAGCAATTATTTTGAGATACTAACTCACAAAAAATCTGCTTTTTTCAGAAATCTTCTTTTAAATCAAAAGGGCTGACATACAAGCTACAAAATCAACATTGCTGTAATTAAATTATGGCTGGATCTAGCTAAGTCCTTCTACGATAACAGTAGGAGGGAATAGGAGGAGGGAGAATCTACAGTAGTGGTTCTCAACCTGGGGGGCGTCAGCAATTTCCAGGGGAGGCGCGAGGCCTAGGGAAAATTTAAAAATTCTAGAATTATATTCGTTATTTTCTTAACAAGAGTGAGGAACTAATATTCAGAAGTTTATAAAAAAAAAATGCAAATGTATCGCCTTTTAACGTTAGTTTCCTATAGTCTACCATTCTAGTTAGACTCGCTAGGCTTACCATTATTTTGTAATTATTTACCTCCCTTCCAATCCCTGGAAACCCCTTCTCTTTCTCTTTTTTTTTATTTTCCTCTTAATCTGGGAGGGAATTTTACTCATAAATGAAAGGGGTGCGTGGAGGGAAGGACCAACTCTTAGAGGGGGCGTGGTAATAAAAAGGTTGAGAACCACTGATCTACAGCAAAGGCGAATGTGGTGTTTATTAGGCACAGATTTTTTTTTCACATTGTGCATTAATAAAAATTTTAACTTAATTCCATACAGGTATTATGGAGGGAGATGGCTGACTCCTAGGCTTTCCAGTTACATTTTTTAAAGACAAGGTACTCTTAATTTCTAAATGAAATTCCTTTGTAAATGTTCATCCAATTACACCTCACAATGCATCTACATTTTCTACTATTTTTTCCTTAACTACCACTACACCTCCCACTTCTAGACTTCCCATAAATACTGGTAATTTAAGTATACTGTACATGTACAGGACGGCACAAATGAGAAACTTACCAGAGGCGGGTTTAGAATGTTTGATCTCATTCACATATCTGTTTAATGCTCCAACTATGCCAAGTTACTGTTCCCTTCAGTCAAGCCATGCCTGGGATAAAAAGGGTATACTGTACAGTATACTGAAGCCTCATTTCTTTTCCTAAATGTATTCCAACATAGTAACACACTTCCATGGTTAACTTATTCCACCGTTAATTTTTCCTGGAATGAAAGAAAGAATGGATGTAAAAAAAATCTGGTTTATCATTCAAAATATTTAAAACTTGACTATAAATGTATACAGTATCCTATTAGCCTGAGTGACAATTCTTATAAAAATATAGCTCAAATATTTTCAAAACTTCAAACACCTAATATCTCAATTTAAGAACCTCTTTAGGTTTTATAATGTCACCTAACTCTTATCGAAAAATAACCCTATACTTTAGAGTAAAAAACTACTGTATTTAAAAATATTTTTGTTTAAAAAATGCAACTATTTCTCTGACAAAGGCCTGAATGTTTAGTAAAGATCAAATATATATAAAAAGAACTATATTTCTGAGCCAAAAAAGTTCTTAAAACATAGTAGGACCACTCGCGCAGAGGAATGCAGCCCTCCAGACTCATCTTGCTAAAAGCTACTTCTAAAATCCATTTACTGACCAAATAAGCTTAAGTAACAACTGAGGGGGGTGGAATCAGGGCAAAGTCAAGAGCAACATTAAAGGCTGTCAGGAGCAGATTATTCAAAATTGCACTTTTCTCATTCATCACAATTTCTTACTTTTGCTCTTATAAACACTCTATCACTAACACCAAATGACTTGACTCTTTAGTTGCACAATCATGACAATACTCAAGAAACCGAACCTCAAAATAAACCTGTAGTCGAGTGGTAGGAATATTTCAAATACAGTATAAATCTGAGCCATGTAACATACAGAAATACAGTACTAATATCTGATGATAAAGTCTGTACAACTGCATGCAATGTGTAAAGTCCTATTAACATTGTTAAAAAGAGTTTCACAAAATCACTTTTAAACTGACAAAATAAAAGGAAAAAACTGCCAAATCATGTTGTTGAAAACCTGGCAGAAGATAGTTAACTACTAGTAAGCAAGTGTGAGGATGTACACACCCTATTCGTTAAGACTGTTGGTGGCACCTTTTCTTTTGGCATCTGGATTAGCCTATGAAAGACTGCAGGTTTGTGTATCTAGGAAAAATTAAAATTATCCTAAATTTTCAATTTGCTCCTACAAGGATACAAAACATTTTTATAAGAAATCTTACCTTACAACCTGGGGTGTACTGTTTAAAGAACATAACAGGTGTTCTTCCCATCTGTATGTGCTAGCTTCCTGGTCACTGTGTGAGCATGGCATACGTTTGTCAATGAGCCTTAGGCAAGAGACACTTTCTATCCAATGGTACTTGTGCTACTACAAGTTGAGCTGCCATAGCCAATCCTAAGAAGAAGGCGTCTACAAGCTTGAAGTCGACATCCCTGAAGTAGGAGGTGGCCAAGGTAGTAAAGTGGAACCTCAAGGTAGTAAAGTGGAACCTAACACATGCCCTCAGTAAGCAAGAAGTTCCTGAACACCAAAGGTGGAGCAATGACCTGACTTTGTAAACCCTTTTCCAAAGTATGAAGCTGTTACTGTCCCGGATGACTCATGCATCCATTTGATGATCATACAAAACCAAGAGTGTGAAGTCTCTATTTGAAGCCTTCGTCAATGGCTCCTACAGCACCAGGATGTGACTACAAAGAACTAGCGGGAGGCTGAGTTAACAATTTTGGCCAAGTTTACAATTTTTCAAAACTCATCATGAGCCTCAACTGAAGCTGATATGTCTATGCCCTTCATCCAAACACCTAGGAAAGCGCTGAACATCACTCTTTTGCCCCAAAACCATAGTCTAGCTTAATTTTGGAGAGGTACACTAAGAATTCCACAGTCTGCTTAAAAGTGGCCCTGACTGAAGAGACACCTCTCAAAATACCAACTACAGTGGAACCCCGGTCTCTGACCGTACCGAAACTCGACAAAATCGGATTCCGACACGAAATGCCGAGTAAACTTTGCGCCGGTTCCCGAACAACAAACCGGAATCCGACCCGACGCGATCCGACCCGTCGACGAAACATATGATGTTTGTAAACAAAAGTGTTTCGGTAACGCCGCCGCTAGTTGGCATTGTTGGTGGCGTTCTTCCCACTCACATTTAAAAGCACTTACAGTAGACTCTGAATGGAATTTACCATAAATTAATACAATCCTGAACGTACACAATGTTTATGTAATTACAGTAGTACCGCGATATGCCAGCAGGACGGCGCTCTGGTTTGTTTACATTCGCGCTTGCCACAAGCTGCCAATGCCGACGTAACTTAAGACGTTTTTCTTAATTTTTATAACAGATTCTACAGTACATTCGGCTTATTTTTAATATTGTTTTATTAATTTAATGTAATGACCAGGCTTGTTTTTCATTGTATTTATCATTAACAACAGTTTTTGTGCGTACCCGTTACAGTACATTCTGGAGTGCATATGGGCTGCCTAGCCTAGCCTGCAGCGCTCGGTCTACCACTGGTAGGCCAATTTTTTTTATACAGTATGCATTTAAAACTGTAAGAAGACTTCTAATAAGGTAAGTTATTTAACTCTGAACTTATTTAATTGTAATGTGTGTAGTGTTTTGTATAAAAAGACAAGGTTGGAGTAGTGACTGGTGGTCAGGAATGGATTAATCCATTTTCAGTTATTTCTTATGGTCGAAATTGATTCGGAATTCGACAAAATCGAATCTCGGCATTCCTTCTAGAACGGATTAGCGTCGGAAACCGAGGTACCACTGTACAGGTACCCACTTCGCCTAGTAAAAATTTGCCAAGGACTCTTGGGCAGTACCTAACACCTTACATGCAGCCCTGCAAGAAAAGCCTTTCTCTTGCAAGAGCTGCTGGACAGCCTCCGGCCATAAAATGGTGCAACTAAGAAAGGTGGCCCTCAGCAGATGGGGCCGCTAAAGCAATGTGGACCACCGGGGGTAATCAGTGCCTCGATAAGAAGGTCCAGCAGACTGAGATACCACTCAGCTTCCGGCCAACAAGGAGCTACCAGGGTTATCTTGAGACTGGGAATGACCAACACACAACTGATCACTTTACTACTCTGGCTGAACTGGGGTACATCATTTTCGAGTACTGTAATATAGCACATCTTTCGCACTGATGCACAAAAATTCTTCCTGATCTGGCAATAATAATCAACTGATAATCAAATGACAACCAAGAGAAAAAGGGCTATGTGCAAAATATTGAGATTACCCACTTAATGCTTACTAGAGAATTTCACATTTCAAATTCTGCAACAACAGGTTTATCTAAAAACATACAACTGTTTTGAAAACAGAACATCAAATATTTCACCTTAGATCTCAGCAAAAGAGTATGCAATATATTAAATTTCACTGAAATCCACTCAATATTACAAAAGCTATAGAATAAACAAGTGTGATGGACAAATCCCGATGAACAGAGACCTTGGCTATATCTTCAACCATTTTACAGTGATACCAAAACCTCAAGGCCAAAAGTTCAGTCATGTGACAATTATGACAACATATGCATTCCTCTGAAGTTGATATGGGAAGTGGAGTACTCCTAAAATTTCATTCTAAACTAGTACAGTACTTGCTAATTCATTTTACTGTCCTAAGTCCAATTCTTTAACTTATCAAGATGATGCAACCCTGTGGTATTGTAACAATTTGGTGAGAGTTCCATAAAATGAAAAACAAACATGGGTGGTATAATTATAATACAAGTGATTACATGGTTACTTTCCTTCAAGGTTCACACCATCCAGCATGGGAATAGGTTTTGTTTGTGAATCCTCAGCTAAGTAAGTGTTGAAACCACCATACTGTGCATCTAGACTACCTCAAACTAGCGTAGACTGGAAGTGCTTTAGTTAAGAGACTGAATACGCTTTTGCTAATCAAGAACCTATTGGTGGCTGTCATGATGAACCTTTCTGTTGTCAGGGGGAGGGGGGGGTTGGAAGCTAGCCCTGTGTGGCAGCAGGCACCTTTCAAAAGAGGAATTGAACTACGCCCCTATTGTGGTCTGGTGTCTGAAAAAAGCTTGTCTCTTTTTGCTGGGCTGCCCTAACCTACTTCTAGTAACAGACCATCGCCTGTTGGTTAAGTTGTTTGGCGATTGGGAGTTGAAGCACACTGAGAACCCCAGACTGTTCCGTTTGAAAGAAAAAACCCTTCAGTATAAATTCTCAGTGAAATATGTGGCAGGTAAAAAAAAATACTGCCGTTGACACCTTGTCCCGGTATTCGAGTCTAAAGGCAACGTCTTTGGCAATGATCGTGTCATTCCTTGACGTGGATAGTGACGTCATAGTAATCGACAGTGAAGATGTTGAGAAATTTGCTAGCAAGGATGATGATCATCAGTTGTTATTGAAAAGGGTAAGAGATACAACTGGCCGAAAAGTAGGAACATGGTTGAGCCTGCATTAAAACCATACTTTCAGGTAAGGGAACGGCTTAGCTATATCAATGGACTGGTCACTTATGCTTTCGACGAGGGGCACATACATTTGGTAGTACCACAAGCTTTGCGGGAAACGGTGGCACGTAACCTACACTCAGGTCACCAAGGCGCTGATTCAATGTTGCGTTGGGCACGGCAGTCGGTGTAATGGCCTGGGATGGAGGCAGATGTAATGTTTCAGAGGTCTAAATGTACGACGTGCAATGAGAATTTGCCATCCCAACAATGAGAACCATTCATTCCCACCCAACCGCCAGAGTATCCATTTCAGAAAACAGTAGCGGATTTCTTTGTTAGATAATAAATGCTATTTAGCATATGCAGACAGATTAACTGGGTGGCTGGAACTGTCATACTTTGGCAATGGTGTGACCTCATCGAAGATCATCCCTGCTTTGAGGAGGTGGTTCTGCCGTTGGGGGACCCCTGAGGAGATATCCACTGATGGGGGGACAAACTTGGCGAGTGCTGAGAGGTTAGACTTCTATAAGCGATGGGAGGTGCAGTTACGTATCTCGTCAGCACAATACCCCCAATCGAATGGGCGAGCTGAGGCGGCCGTGCGCTCTGCTAAGCGTATGATAAGGGACGTTATGGGTGACAGTAGCCTAGACACTGATGCCACAGCAAAAGCCCTCATGCAATACAGAAAGACTCCCCTAAGAGATGTATACAAGTCCCCCGTGCAATTAACGTTGGGGAGGCAGTTACAGGACTCTATCCCAATGGCGTTTGAATTCTTGCTTTTGGATAATCATTGGATGACAACAATATGAGAGAGAGAAAAGGCTATGGTCAAAGCTTCGCAGAAAGAGAAAGAATTATATGACCTGCATGCAAGGCAGTTGCCATACCTATGTGTAGGCAACGAAGTCCTGGTACAGGATGTAGTCACTAAGAAGTGGGATCGATCGGGGGTGGTAATGGAAAGACTCCCATACAGACAGTATTTAATCAAAATAGATGGGACTGGCAGAATGTCGAGGAGAAATCACCGCCACTTGAAATACATGACAGCAAAGAGCCAGTGCCCTACTATAAAACCAGCTGGGGCAGTGCCACGTACCCAGGACCAGGAGGTGTATGATGGCCACGGCAGCCCCCCCACCCCTTGGTAGGCGTAGTTCAAGGCCAACTAAACGCCCAGCTTGGATGAAGGACTATGACGGTGGAAAATAGATTGCATTCTGTTTGCTGAGCTATTACAGTAAACCCCCCGTATTCGCATTCTCATGGTTCGCGGACTCATGCATTCGCGGGTTTCTCTGTGGAAAATTCGCCCTTTTGCGGTATTTTTCACTGAGAAATATTTACTAATTGCTGTATTTTCATATAATTTTCATGAATAAATGCACTTTTTGTGATAAAACTATTAAAATACTCAGGTATAAGCATTTTTATAGGGTTTTTCTTGGTTTAAGCTATCAAAATGGGCAGTTCTAAGTGTTTTTAGAGGGGTTTTAAGCATTCGCCGATTTGACCTAATTGAGGGGGGGTGTGGGACGCATCCCCCGCGAATACGGGGGGTTCACTGTATTAAGTTTTGCTTCCATTAACCATTCCTTGCTGATTTTTTTTTTCTCTTTGTTTTGCCTTTTCTTGATTATGATATCCTTAATTTGTCTCTAATTTTGAGTTTTGAGAATACCTATATTTGCGGTAATGCGTAGCTTGGAGGGGGATGTAGGATAAGTGTGTATCATGTTGCTGATATCAGTAATACTACTGAATGGAATGTTGTTATGTCTATGGTAAGCAACGCATTACCTAACTCATTTTGGCGAGAACGTCAGTTGCCTTGTACCCACCAAAGGATTAGGACGCTTCTGTAATAAACCATCAACACGGGAATAGTGCCTCTTACTTACCCTGCCCATTGAGCATCCTATAGTGGCCCATGTGTTGTTTTTTGAAATGTGAATGGCATTTTGGTAAGCTTACACTTGAGAGAGAATGGACTCTTACTGATATTTGGATGTTTTGGGGGACAGAGGAATACATAATTTTACTGTGCCTGTCATTGAGCATTGGCTACCAATTTAGTGGTTTTCAACGAAAAATATATTAAGGCTGGCGCTGGCAACATTACTAATAATAACTTGTCTTTCGACTTGTCTTTGATGTAGGTTACAAGCACCAGACTGTAAATCACACATGAAAATTTTGTGGACCCCTCTAATCCAGATATTCACACAAAATACTGAATGTATTTAAAAGACTAGGTTAAGCAGTCTGGTAAGTGATCAAGTATTTCCAACAATATACACAAAAGTATCTTTTGTTCATCAATCATCCAGAGGGCCACTTGCTGCACCATTTTTTCACAGAAGCAAGTTGGTTCTAACCTCCTGTTTGAAATCCAACAGGCTTCAACATCATGTCAAGACAAGGGCAAGTCCTAAGATATTCATTCCCTTGATAAATCTATTGCTGATTGATTTGGGTAAAGTTTATTGAATGTTTTCCAAGTAACACCATCTACTAGGTTATCTTAGGGAAGCCACCTGGTCAGCACCTTATGTTACGTTAGGTGTGTTCAAGTCAGGTTGCACCCTTATTTAATTTACATTGCAGAGAGTTAGATTTGGGAGGTGGTTGAATAACCCTGGCCACGTAAGAGCCTGGCAGTCTAGGTTAGGTTAAATACATACTTGTACATATTTCACTAGTTTTGTTCTCCCCCAAAAATCACAATTTCCCACTGTAGTCACCCTTAATTGTAGTATAACGGGGGGTTCTAGTACTTCTACATACCCTGAGTCACAGGAAGTTTATATTTCCAGGTTGTATGCTGGTACACACATGTAGATTGTTCCCTTCGTTGCTGGATACTCAAATTTGACCAATTCAAACATTTTTTAATATCAACCGATAGCAACATTTTTATTTTGGATCCACTTCACACAAAAGTTACGGTACTTGTCAATCATTTCAAACTTAGAGCAGAAACATGGAGTAACTAGCCTACTGACAACCTGTCAACGGTTTCCAAGTTCAAATTCAATTTCACTGCTTGATAGCCTATGGGCAAAGTACATTCGCTAGAACACAGTGATGTTAATTAAATATATGTAATACAGTTCTTAAGGGATTACCCCATAGAAGAAGGTTTGCTTTGCAAAGTTGGCAAAGGATTTTACAAAAGGAGTCTTACCACACAGGTTAGCTATATTTTTTTGCCACAGTAAGGCTTGTGAAAGGGGATGCAGGGAGGGGAGGAGGCCCCTTGCTAGGTAAGGGTGAAATGCCATGATTATTGTTACAATAAAGTTAGGTTAGGACGTAACTCTGGGGTGTTTTACGTTTTGTGGAGGCCAAGGCCAAACCTCATGTTCAGACACTAAAAGGACAACCTATTAATGTTGTACCACAGGCTATTCAGTCGATGCTCTAAATACTCACTGCTCATTTCAGTTGCTTCCTTTATTCTCACGTTAGGTTAGGGAAGGTTGGGTTTAGAATGTTTCAAGTTTTGGGACCATTTTTGGCAAAAAATATACTTACAATCCGTGGTCCACAATTTCTAATGTGCCCACCCACAAGCTTATTACGATATTATGGGAAACAAAACGGTTAATAAGCTAGGTCAGGGTTGCCAAATAACTTGATAGTCAAACCGTGGTACAAAGCCTTAAAAACTGCGGCAATAGCCTGAAAAGTAGCCCAATTTTTTATCCGAAATGAAACAGTGATTGGATAGTGTATTTTTACTACAATTACAGCTTTTCCCACATTCGTTTATTACCTCCCCAATGTGATCGATAGAATTTATTGAGGTATGGCAAGCAATGCACACTGAAAGTTTCAAATCCGTAGCTTTTTGGTTGATGTCAGTCTGCTTGGTTTGCGGAGATGAAGTACTGGCCAAAAACCTCATAACATTGCTTTCTCTTACTTTTACATATGATTTATAGGTCCCAGTATTAGCATGTTTCGTTACAGTTGAATGGAGAGCTCTTATGACAGCAGTGCAAAAACGACGTCGTGCTTTTGTTTCATCTCAGGAACACTTTTAACCAAATCTTTCACGAGTTCTTCACTCTCCCATTTAGGATTATAATGTTTCTCATAAACACTCTAGTTGAACTTTTTTGGCATTTTAACGCAGTCAGCCTTCTCACTGAATGGGAAAAATGAATCTGACCAGTGACTAACATTTCGAAATGAATTAACCTTAACGCCTCAATTCCCGTTTAGTGTCGAGACGGCAACAGTCTGACCAACCAACTGGTAAAACAAAAAATAACTAATATTTCATTATTAAACTTGAAACAGTACTTATTAAAATCCAAAATAGAGGTAGATTCAATATACGTCTTTCCGTTACAATAAATATGAGATATTACATTTGTAAAGGCCTATAAAACGGATTTAGTGACGCCGCGGCTTTGTGTCACCAAAGTAGCCAAATTTTAGGTCAGTAGCGGCACCATTTCATAGGGCGCGGCAAGCAGTTCAAAAGTAGCCCAATTGGGCGAGTAAACCGCGGGTTTGGCAACACTGAGCTAGGTTAGCCAAACCAAGCATTTCCATCAAGTATGCCAGCTGTCAATCATCTTTAATTATATAGCCTAATAGCCTAGGTCTAAAAGTTGGCTCGGTGGGGCCAGAGTAAAATAAAGGTGTGTAAAATTACTCATAAGGCTAAGGCTAACCCACTGTAATGGGTCATCCCACCTTAGCCTATTGCAGGATTGATTATATTGAAAATTTAAGTAATCCTAGGTTAGGCATGAGGTGTTATTTTACTTCAATACCACAACTATTAACGTGTCATGCTGTGCTCTGAAGTCACCTTAATATACTTAATATGAAAACCATACTAATCAACTGCAAAGTTATCGTTACCGTGGTATTTACAGTCTTGTGTTCATGTTTTAACATTCACTTATCAGGGCATGGCAATAAACAAAGCGCTCACGGCAAAAGAAATGGGCTAATTGATCGAACCAAAGGTTAAGGTGTCTTCTAGGCTAACCTATATGAACTAAAAAAAACTGCAAGATGCCTTACATTTATACAATAATGCAACAATCGTAAGTTTACTATTAACAGAACAGAGAAAAGTAGACGTATGTGACAAACGATACACTGGTAGCATATAGCTGGAACTTACCGTGGACCGAGTTCTCCAAATGCACTGACAACGTCTAGAATTTCTTGAAATAATATTCCATATATAAGTTCGATGATTAATATGTGATATAATTATAATGTCCCTCATACCATTGGCTAATAAATGCCGCCGGATAACTGTGCACGACGGACTCCGAGTCTCCGTCCACAAAGTGCACGAAGCCACAGACTTGTCAAGACTTGACGGATTACGTCGGACTCCCACGTGACCCATTTGTGTACAATATTGGTAGATGCATTGAACGGTATTTGAACCTTGAACAACTGAAGGACTTGTTACTTGTTACCTTAATTTGCTTATTATAGTCATTAGTCAGTACTGTGGGGTCGGGTTGAATAATAATAATAATAATAATAATAATAATAATAATAATAATAATAATAATAATAATAATAATAATAATAATAATAGTTTCTTTTAAAAACTTATGAGATTTCAATATTCTCTTGGATTTGTCCTGGTGATTTACCAATAATTAGTGAGGTGAATTTGGACTAACATATTTTCTTGTCTCGCATAACGCCACAGTTAAAAGCACCTTTGATCTATGATGAATATTTAATGATAATAATAATGACAATGATCACGTAGCAAATGGCGAATTCTTTATGATTTGCCATTCACTAATCTTGACTAAATCTGTCAAACTCAGAAACAATACATGTAAAAATGACAGTGATGTTATCTAAACACTCTATGCCAGGGGTTTTCAACCTTTTTCTCCCTACGTACCCTTTTGGGTATTTTTAATGTCAATAATGTACCCCCTTCACTTTGTATAAAGTAGAAAAACAAAACAAACGCAGAAAAAAATATTCCATTGTGTATATTTGCAAGTACTGTACTGAAGGGAAGTAAGTATGTAAGGTGTCAAAGAAACGAGCAGGTAAAAGTTACTGCTACTTTATTACAGATCCAGGCAGCTTATATTGCGGCCGACTGACGCCGGGCCGCGAGAGACAATGGAATTGACTGTGACCTGAGGTCGAAACAATAAACAATAATATGCAGTGAACGAGTACAAATTACAATACAAAACATACAGAGCTACAATATGGATACAGTCTTGATGCCTGTGAATGAAGAAACATGTGATATACAATGTGTGACATTCGTATAAATACCATAAAGTAAAAATGATTAAAATGCGTGACCTGGCACGTTTTAGGCGTGACTAATTGAGCTTGAAGAAAATGGGAAGTCACCAAAGAAAACAAGCTCAGCGGAGACTTAATTAATGGCGCCGCCGAAACACTATCCTGGCGCCGATGTGGTGACTTTACAAATACTCCCCCCCCAAGACGAGGGACGCGTCTGACTAATCCCTGTATCTGCTGGGACGCTGAAGGGTGCCGCGGCTCCTTGAAGATAACGGAGGGGCCTCCCGCCTGTGAGGCTGCTGGTTGGGCGGTCCCTTCCTGGGGCGGCCGCGCCTGCGGGGGTGAGGGCGTGCTGGAGTGCGGTTGGGCGGAAGGGGTGCTGCGTCGCTGCCGGGACTCTCCGACAGGAAGGCGGGCTTTAGCCGGTCTATGGAAACCCAGTCGTTCTTGCCTGGGAGTGCCAGCTGGAACGCCTTGCTGTTCCGCTCCAGCACGCGGAAGGGTCCCCTGTAGGGCTTAGTTAGTGGTGGACGGACGGCGTCGACTCTGACGAAGACGTGGGTGGCGGATGACAGCTGTGGCGGCATGAAGGTGGTTGCTTTGTCGATGTATGAGCGCCTGCAAGGGGCGAACTTGCCGGCCACGTCGCGGAGCCTCTGCAGTGATGGGGAGTGGCGTTCATCCGTCACGAGCTCTCCCGGCACCATGAGGGGTTCCCCATAGGTTTGTTCGGCTGCGGATGGGGTGCCGTCGGCTCTGGGGGCGGTCCTCAACCCGAGGAGGACCCACGGCAGCTGATGTTTCCAGTCCTTGGCGGTGCAGCGGGCCATGAGGGATGACTTTAGGGACCTGTGGAATCGTTCGACCAGGCCGTTGGCCGCTGGGTTGTACGCTGTGGTGGTGTGGTGCGTGGTTCCCAGCAGTTGAGCCAGGGCAGACCACAACTCGGAGAGGAAAGCGGGCCCCTGTCGGTTGTGATGTGGTCCGGGGCGCCGGCGGCTAACCCAACTGGAGAGCAGGGCCTCAGCGCACGCACTGGCGGTGGCTTCTTGCATGGGTGTGGCCGGGCCACCTCGTCGAACGGTCTACCACCATCAGGAGGTATCTGGATCCGCCTGATGGGGAAGGGGCCCGACGACGTCGATGTGGATGTGGCCGGCGGCGCCCTGGCTGTGGGAACTCGCCTACCCCCGACTGCGTGTGACGACCCACTTTACTGGTCTGGCACTGCAGGCACTGTTTTGCCCAGGCTGTGGCGTCCTTTTGCACCCGTGCCAGACGAACTTTTTGAAAGCAGTTTGGCCGTGGTCCTGCCGGAGGGGTGAGAGGCCGTGAATTATGTCGAATACCTGGTGGCGGCGTGAGGCTGGGACCAAAGGCGGGGCTGGCCTGTGCTGATGTCACAGAGCAGGCTGGGGCCTCCGGGGCGAGGGTCACGTCCCGCCACTTGAGGGATGTGATGGCGGTGCGGTATGCTGGGGTTTCTGGGTCAGCGGCCTGTTCTCTGGCAAGGTCCTGGTAATCTACACCAAGCTGCACTGCGTTCAACTCGACTCTGGAGAGGGCGTCTGCTACGGGATTTTTCTTGCCGGGAGGTACCTGACGGAACAGGTAAATTCGGCTATGGCTGAGAGGTGGCGCTGCTGTCTGGAAGACCATGCGTCCCCTGCTTCGTGAAGGCGTGAACCAGTGGCTGGTGGTCTGTGAAGATTGTGAAGGGCGTCCCCTCCAGGAGGAACTTGAAGTGCCGAACTGCGCGGTACATCGCGCAGAGTTCCCTGTCGAAGGTGCTGTAGCGGGTCTCTGCGGGACTGAACTTCTTGCTGAAGAAGGCGATGGGCTGGGGGCGCCGTTGATGATTTGCTCCAGAACAGCACCGCAGGCGACGTTACTGGCGTCTGTCGTCAGCTGGAGGAGCCTTGGGATCCTGGTGTGCCAAGGCGGTTGCCTTGGTGAGGGCGGCCTTCGTCAGGGAAAAGGCCTGCTGCTGGCTGGGTCCCCAAGACAGGGACTTGGTTGACCTTTAGGACTTCCGTCAGGGGCCGTGGTGTGCGCGATCCCGGGATGAACCGCCTGTAGAAGTTTACCATCCCAAGGAACTCCTGGACGGCCTTGATGGAGGTGGGTGTCGGGGAACTTGGCTACGGCTGCCACTTTCGATGTAAGAGGGCGGACGCCTGTCGGAGACACCTCGTGACCCAGGAATTCTGCTTTCTGGACGCCGAAGGTACACTTGTCGAAACGGACGACGAGGCCGTTCTCTTGGAGGCGCTGGAGGACTGCTTTGATGTGTCTCTGGTGTTCGCTGTGAGACCTGGAAAATATGAGAATGTCGTCGGCGTAGCAGACGCAGAATTTTAGGTCCCCAGGATGCTGTCCATGAGCCGCTGGAAGGTGGCCCCGGCGTTCCTCAGCCCGAAGGTGGAGAAGGCGAACACATAGGACCCGAAGGGCGTGATGATGGCTGTCTTTGGTATGTCCTCTGGCGCAACAGGTACCTGGAAATAAGATTTAAGAAGGGCCAATTTAGTGAATATTTTGGCCCCGTGAAAGGAGGCCGTGAGGTCTTGCATGTTGGGTAGAGGGTAGTGGTCGGGCTCTGTTGCAATGTTGAGCCGCCTGTAGTCGCCGCAGGGTCTCCAGGAGCCGTCCGGTTTCTGCACCATGTGGAGGGGGGAGGCCCATGGACTGGAGGCTTTCCTGCAGATGCCCATCTGTTCCATCTCCATGAATGCTTTTTTTGCCTCCTGAAGGCGCTGAGGGGGAAGCCTGCGGAACTTCGCATGTGTCGGGGCCCTTTAGTCACTATATGGTGGTATATGCCGTGCTTGGCTGGGGCCCCGGGACTTGGCGGCTCGGGCTTAAATACCTCAGGGAACTCCGACAGTAGGTGTGCATACTGGTGGGGGGCGACGGCGCTGATGGTGGGTCTGGGTCCCGCCGTTAACGGGAGAGACCGGCAGGAGTCAGTATCGAGGAGGCGCTTGCGCCCCACGTCGACTAGCAGGCCGGTGCGCCAGAAAATCGGCCCCAGGAGTGGGGTTCCTACGTCCGCGACGATGAAGTCCCAGGAGTAACTCTGGCCAAGGATGGAGATCGACAGGAGCCTGGTGCCGTAGGAGAGGATGGGGGTTCCGTTGGCGGCCGTCAGGAAAGCGGCCGGGTCTGGTGTCTGGTTGCGGTCCTCTGGATGCTGGGAAGACCGATTTAAAGGCTCCTGTGTCGACCAGCATCATCCTGCCGGAGACGGTGTCGCGGACGTAAAAACCTACTGTTTTTGAGGCCCTGGGTTCTTCGGCTGCCATGGCGGCCTGTCCTGCTGGCCGCCGCCACCCCCGTTTTTTGAACGGTTGAACGAGCAGGGCGGCAGGCAGTTTCGGGCGTCCTTTCCGAACCACTTGTGGTAGCGACAGAAGCCCGGGACCTCCATCTGCTGTGGTTCGGTGTACGCCTGTTGGCGATGGCGTTGACGGGCTGCTCTCACGTCCTCTTCAGGCTGGACGGAGCTGACCGGCTGTGTGGCCGGTTTTAGCCGCTGTGAAGCCTTGACGGAGTCTGTGAGGTGTTGCGCCGTCTCTATGAGGTCCTCGACAGGCATGGTGTAGGGGTGAGCGATCTGGTTGCGTACCTCCGGGAGGAGTTGGCGAAGGTAGATTTCCCGTGTGAAGCTTATCTCCTGCCGCTTGTTTGTGCCACCCAAGTCTGGTATTGACAGGAGATCTACGACCATGCCCCAAGCGTCTCTTGAATTGAGGTCGTGGCGTGGATTTATGGCAAGGTCGATAGCACGGGCGGCCCGCCGGCGATGGGCAGGAGCAAGCTTCGAGGAGGAACTTTTTGTGGTGCTGTATGTGAGGGTGTGTTTGGTACTCGCGAGATGAGTTTTCTGTACACGTCCTCCGGAAGGGCGTTGAGCACTGTGTCGGCCTGTAGGATTTCGTCCGTGAGGTCCGCGATTCTGAAGTGGCTCTCCACCCTGCGCAGCCACGTCGATGGGTTCCCCTGCGTAAACGGCGGCAGCTTTACGGTGAGGGCGGCCCGCGATTGTGTTGCCCGGCCGACGTGTGTTCGGGGCACTGGTGTGGAGTTGCGGGAGGGCCTCGATGCGGGGGCGGGCGCGGCTGTGATGGGAGGTAGGTAAACCTCCGAGTCCGCGGGGTCCGCGTTTAACTGCATGAAGGAGGGGATATCCGCATCCATGCTCGCTCCTTTGACCCCTTACTGGAGTGGGGTACTCGCGTCAGTACGCACTTTCGTGCGCCGTGTGGTTCCGCTAGTGACGCTGGTGGGGTACGCCGACGAGAGTCAGCACGCTCAAACGCTGGTTACAGCGCCGTGTTTAGGCCGCTAAGAGCGTTTTGGAGAAATCCTGGAGCCAAGACTGAGTCGCCGTGTGAGTCCGCTAATGGCTCCGGGATACTCCGGGGGTCACCACTGTAAGGTGTCAAAGAAACGAGCAGGTAAAAGTTACTGCTAGTTTATTACAGATCCAGGCAGCTTATATTGCGGCCGACTGACGCTGGGCCGCGAGAGACAATGGAATTGACTGTGACCTGAGGTCGAAACAATAAACAATAATATGCAGTGAACGAGTACAAATTACAATACAAAACATACAGAGCTACAATATGGATACAGTCTTGATGCCTGTGAATGAAGAAACATGTGATATACAATGTGTGACATTCGTATAAATACCATAAAGTAAAAATGATTAAAATGCGTGACCTGGCATGTTTTAGGCGTGACTAATTGAGCTTGAAGAAAATGGGAAGTCACCAAAGAAAACAAGCTCAGCGGAGACTTAATTAATGGCGCCGCCAAAACACTATCCTGGCGCCGATGTGGTGACTTTACAAGTACACAACTCTCCTGACATAACCAATAATATTGTAAACACAAAGAATTCTATAAAAAATAAAGAAAATTTTTTTTTATAATTATTTACCTGTGGCTATGCAGTCAATGGGCGGCCAGGCCCCTAACCCTAACGAACCATGGGGAGAGCGTACCCCCTGACTGACCCTTGGCGTACCCTAGGTTGAAAACCCCTGCTCTATGCCCTCAGATGGGGGGTGGGTGGTGTTTTTTCACAAACAATCAGGAACATGGACATTTCCAATCCTACTTGAACCTAAACCTGACTATATTAAGAAATAATTAGTAAGTATAAACTTAAGGCTTTTAGTTTTCATAACGCTGGTTGGCCTGATGCAAAACTTTTCCTTTTCACCGTGACATTTCGAGATGATTTGCCTGAAAATTAATGTTTCGAAAATTTAGTTATTTAGGAAGCGCCTCGCTTTAAACAAACTGAAACACACTATAAATTCGTTTTTTCCTATGGTCAGCTTTATTTCCATCCTTATATTAATTTGTTCCACTTTTATTAAATCTTACACCACTAAGTGGTGCTTACCCTATTCAATTACACTTCTCTTCTTGCCGACTGCTTTAGCTCCAGTTTGGTTTTAATTCTCCAAAAGCTGGTTTTACGCGCAATCTTGCCGTTTTTTTTTTGCTTCGGTTGAGTGTGCAAAACTCCCTTTGGGCAAGGGTCCTTGCTAGCATAAGGACGGCTTAATTTAACTTAAGAAACCAAACATGGTCCTTTTCATTAAGGCTGTTCGAAACCACTGGCACCTCTCAGATGAGTGGAAATCTGGTCAGATGAGTGAAAACCTGGTCGAGAGCCTATGTTAATTTCTCCCAGTTGGTTGTCAGTTGCATTTACATTTGTATCTACAAACCACTCTTACCTAAACTCCCTCGCAAGACAGGTTTACGTTTTTCCTAACCAGTATTTCCAGTTGTTTTCCTGTTATAGGTTTCGCATGATCATTCTTATTTCACCGTTGCGGAATTCTTGGCACTTGGAGGCTGACGAGTCTATCAGGTCTGCGTAAGAGCATTTACCTTGGAAGGTTACTGTTGGTTTTGATAAACATTTGAAGCTAATTTCCACATTTCCCATAAACTGATAAAAAGTTTCATATTTAGTGACGTTATACTGGTGCCTTGAATGGTTGGTTTTGATTCAGATGGCAGCAGCACTGGTTTGATTGATTGATCGATTTATAGATTTTGGGCATACATGCCAAGCACTGTGGCAACTAAGGCCATTCAGCGCTGAAACGGAAATTGACAGCAAAGTTCGAAAGGTGTAACTGGGAAATTCTCACAGTTCCACTGTGAATCAATTGTTAGGAGAGGGTGGGCAGCAAGATAGAAGAAAGAGAATATGAATGGAGGCACAGTAAAAGGGATGAGCAGTTGCAGCTAGGGCCCGAAGGGTAAAGACCCTAAGTAATGGCTACATTGCACTGCATGTGGTGCACTGACGGGACTAGGTCCCTATGGAGGTCCTGGCTCTGGAAGTAGGGGCTAAGATACTCTCTGTGGACATCTGGAGAGGCTATACATTCTACCTGATTTCGTGTCTGGCTGACACATACTGATCACATTTACAGCTGTGGATTTCATTATTCATTGACTTTGGTTGGTTAACCATTATTTTCATTGTTGTCGACTAAAATCTCAGCCCTTCATGGCAAAGGTTTTGCTAATGGCATTCTAATTGCGTCTTGCATTGCATTTCTTTTCTTAATCTTCCATTATTTAGTTCTGAGCCTTGCATTCCTTCACCTTATATTAATTTAAGTATTACATTTGACAATACGTAAGTTACAAAGTTTCTGGTTGAATTGTACGAGACTATCAAATGATTTCCATAAACTTTTCAACTGTGAACAAAATGGTTACGCAAGTTTATTTACATGTGACATGAAGAGAAGGGTACAATTCCTTGCAAATTGTATTCCTTACAAACTGTATTCTAGGGTTACATATGGCACTGTCAGTTCCTCGTTGGACGAGTCGGTAGTTGTCGGCTAGCACTCTGCTAGGCCAGAGTTCTCTCCATCCAGCCAATGAAGAATTACAGGAATTTATTTCTGGTGATAGAAATTCATTCTCAGTATAATGTGGTTCGGATTCCACAATAAGCTGTAGGTTCTGTTGCTAGGTAACCAATTGGTTCTTAGCCACGTAAAATAAGTCTAATCCTTCGGGCCAGCCCTAGGAGAGCTGTTAATCAGCTCAGTGGTCTGGTTAGGTGTTAAGGTACGCTTAACTTTCCTAGGTCGGTCAGCAGCATGAAAACGATATGTGAATGTACATTTCTAAGTACCCTTTCAAGAGTATATAAGCCAACTGTCTTGCTCATGTTATTTTTGTGAAAACGATGAGTATATCAATACTAAGGTTAAAGTCTGAAAAAAAGGGTAAATATGGCAACTGCCTATTTATGTTTCTTTGTTATGAACTGGTAAAAGATACAAATTTGACAAGCAATATTTTATTTTCTTCAAACAGGTCAACAACATTACAAAACATGAGTACACATTCATATATAGTCAATAGTGATTATAACAGCTAATGAATGTTTCCGTAAGTGAATTACAAACTTCTTTCATGTTGCCACACAAATTGCATGGCATGGTAAGACTTTCTGAAACGATAATAAAAAAAAAAAAAGGAAAAAGATATTTAGTATATTTAGCAAGCACAGGGCACCATTGTTTCCCACACCTGTGTAGTTTCTACTGGAGGAAGGTAAACTGAATATATATTTCACGAAGAAACACTCATTATATTATGTGGTGCAGTTTGAGATACCGAGAGCAAATGTTCTCTGGTCAGGCAATCCCAAGAGCTGTGAAAGAAAGTAATGCTAACGTTCGCCTCAATGAGTTGCTGGTTGGCCCTCTCATCAGGGGGGAATTGGAGGCTGGTGTTTGTTCTGCTCCTTTGGCTCTAGACCTCTCCTTAAGGTCCTGTGCATTAATTTTTTCCTCCACACCACCTTTCAGGGCATGTCTGGAAACAAAATAGCCGAACGCGCACACACACACCCTAGATACTACATGGCTCCACACCTTCCCTGTAAGGTCCTGTGCAGAAATCATTCCTCCACACAACCTTGCAGGGCGGGCCTGGAGACAAAATAGCCGAACACACACACACACACCTACAATCCTTAGACACCACTTTGGCTCCACACCTTCCCTGTACGGTACTATGCAGAAAGATTTCTTCCACACCATCTTGCTGGGCATGCCTAGAGACAAAATAGCTACGCATACACGCATACACACACACACACACACACCTAGACACTACTTTGGCTTCACACCTCCCTCTGGAAGGTCCTGTGCAGAAATCTTTCCCCCACACAAACTTGCAGGGCATGTCTGGAAACAAAATAGCCGTGCACACACACACACACCTACAATCCCTAGACTCTACTTTGGATCCAAACCTCCCCTGTAAGGTCCTGTGCTGAGATCTTTCCTCCACACAACCTTCCAGGGAATATCTGGAGACAAAATAGCTGAAGACAAAAAACTGCACCTACAACCCCTAAACACAACCTTGGCTCAAAACCTCCCCTGTGAGGTCCTGAACAGAAATCATTCCTCCACACAACCTTGCAGGACTGGTCTGGAGACAAAATAGCCGAACATACACATACAATCCATATACATTACTTTGGCTACACACCTCCCCTGTAAGGTCCTGTGCAGAAATCATTCCTTCACACAACCTTGCAGGCCAGGTCTGGCACACATACAATCCCTAGACACTACTTTGGCTACACACCTTCCCTGTAAGGTCCTGTGCAGATATCATTCCTCCACAACTTTGCAGGGCAGGTCTGGAGACAAAACAGCCAAACACACACATACAATCCCTAGATACTACTTTGGCTACACACCTACCCTGTAAGGTCCTGTGGAGAAATCTTTCCTCCACACAACCTTGCAGGGCAGGTCTGGAGACAAAACACACACACACACACACACACACACACACACACACACACACACACACTTTGGCTAGAAACCTTTCCTGTAACGTCCTGTGCAGAAATCACTCCTCCACACAACCTTGCAGGGCAGGGGTGAAGACAAAATAGCCCCACACACACACACACAATCCCTACACACTACTTTGGCTACACCCCTCCCCTCTAAGATCCTGTGCAGAAATCATTCCTCCACACTACCTTCTAGGGAAGGTCTGCACACACACACACACACACACACACACACACACACACACACACACACACACACACTCTACAATTCCTAGACACTACTTTGGCTCCAAACCACACACACACACACACACACTACAATTCCTAGACACTACTTTGGCTCTAAACATCCCCTACTAGGTCCTGTGCAGAAATCTTTCCTCCAAACTGACTTTAAATAGGCAGTTTTTATTTGTTAAAATCTCCTGTTGTCAATCTCGATGTGCCGTATTACTATGGGAAGCCAGAAAGCGACATTGCCAGAGTATTAGCAATTTTGATAATACGATTTTATTCTGAAGTTAGGGAGTGAAATGTGTGTTCTGCCGCTTTGTCTCCAGACATGCCGTGCGAGGTGGGTTGGTGGATAGGGTTCCTGCACACCACCTTACAGGGAACGTGTGGAGTGTAAGCAGTCTTTGGGAGTTATAGGTTTGTGTGTGATTGACTATTTCGTCTCCAGATATGTCTTGCAAGGTGGTGGGGAGGAAAGATTTCTGCACACGACCTTACAGGGGAGGTGTCGAGCCAAAGTAGTGTTGAGGGATTGTGTGTGTTTGTGTTTGGCTATTTTAAATCCAGACATGCCCAGCAAGGTTGTTTGGAGGTAAGGTTTCTGGACAGGACCTTACAAGGGAAGTGTGGATCCAAAGTAGTCCCTAGGGATTGTAAGTGCATGTGTGGTTGTGGTTGGCTATTTTGTATCCAAATATGCCCTGGAAGGTGGTGTGGAGGAAAGATTTCTGCACAGGACCTAGTAGGGGAGGTTTGGAGCACTACTTTGGCTCCAAACCTTCCCAACTAGGTCCTGTGCAGAAATCTTTCCTCCACACCACCTTCCAAGGCATATTTGGATAGAAAATAGCCAACCACACATGCACTTACAATCCCTAGGGACTACTTTGGCTACACACTTCCCTTGTAAGGTCCTGTCCAGAAACCTTACCTCCAAACAACCTTGCTGGGCATGTCTGGAGATAAAATAGCCAAACACAAACACACGCAATCCCTCAACACTACTTTGGCTTGACACCTCCCCTGTAAGGTCGTGTGCAGAAATCTTTCCCCCCCACCACCTTGCAAGACATGTCTGGAGACAAAATAGTCAATCACACAAACCTATAACTCCCAAAGACTGCTTACACTCCACACTTTCCCCCTAAGGTGGTGTGCAGGAACCCTATCCACCAACCCACTTCGCACGGCATATCTGGAGACAAAGCGGCAGAACACACATTTCATTCCCTACCTTCAGAATAAAATCGTATTATCAAAAATGCTAATACTCTACAAGATTAACAGAGTGGATGAAAGAGTCATACAAAGACTTATTTATCATATTCACTACAAAGTGCAAGAAGTGTATAGTATGATTATAACACCTTTTCCACCAAACAATTCTTTAGTTATACAGTATTTCCTCTTAGGGTACATTTCCAATCCTGTCCACTGTAAGGGGTGGAAGTTTATTTAACAAAAATTTAACTCCTTCCAATAAAATGGTGGATGACATTCCAAAGAACCATAAATATCATGCAACACAACTGAAATTTACCCAACTCGTTAGCCCAAAACCAATGACTATAAAAACCATTGCAAAAGCACATAGGAATGCTTTCATGTGATCAATTTAGAAAGGCAAAAGAAAATAGTTGGGGAACCTCCCCTCAACTCGTATGTGACCTGGTAATGATGGAAGAAAATTACTTCCTGCTTATTCAAACTATTTAGATTCGTGGGTACTTTTTTCCTAGTGGTGTTTAGATATTCTACATACTATCAAAATCATGTTTCACTATTAGAGTATGACAGTGTTAAGAGCCCTTTTTCTCTCTAGTTGGAATAAACAAGAACTTGACTAGACAAAAATGTTTCTAAAGTATCATTTGCTGACAGGCTTAAGAATTTGTCTGAAAATTACATTCATTCTTTTTTTCTTCAACAAGGGGATTAATGAATTTGGCTAAATTTCAGTCAAGTTTCTACAGTACATATTGCAAAGAAACCTAAGGAGTGTCAAACTATAAAATCACTGGTAAAGTTAAAAATCACTTCTACCAATTTCCAAAACTTACTATTGCCACACATAAAATTAGCCACACATAACATTATACTATTGCCACACGTAAAATTAGCCACACATAACATTATATATGTTATGGTAGTTATGGCACAATATTTCATCAGCCTTGTCTTCTGTAGGATATCTTAAATTTTAATTAGGAACGGGAAAAAAGAAGATGATTAACAACCTTGAAACTTTTAGTTTGGAACTGACAAAGGATTCAACCACTTTTTAACTATAATTACCAGAAACCGTTAAAGTGAATCTCTGGTATGAGCAAATTTTATTTTATGACTGGGAAGTGTGAAGTTTTGAATACTGTTACAGTGAAGTGATTTCAATAATGTATTAAAATAAATTTTAACACTCCTTGCTCTGTACTGAATTCTAAAAGGAATCTCTGACTTTTTCATGGAATGGGGTCAGTTTCTTCCTCCAGAAATTTTATGAACGTAAATTGGTCACTTGAGTAAATGCCTATTTGTCTATAGCATGGCCTCCTAATTAAGGTTTATTAACATTTTCTACTACTGGGTATTGGACTGGTGTGAAACAACTGTGAAAGGCAATGAATACTGGTGGAGAAAATGAAGCCCCTTCAACCATCTCATTAAGCATCTGATAGTAATAAGAACATATTGCTTACTACCTCCACCAAATTTTTTGAAGTTTACCTAGAAGGTAAAGAAAAAACTAGTACTGTACTTATACAAACATAAAGCTTATTATAATTATGCAACATTAAAAGCAAAACACAGAAAATTTAAAATAACCAACTGAGAAGCAAAGCTTGTCAAATAATCAAGCAAACTTTTTGTAAGTTTAAAAACAAGCTGCATCAGTACATAACTGATGTACATGAACAGAATGCATTTTACCCAACTGAGTGGTACCTCCACCAAAATGTAAAAAGGGTGAGACCAAGCCTCATTAAAACAAAGCTGGTACCTAACCAACCTGGCTTGTGGACATGAAATCCATTCCACAAGGGCTCTACTTGTAAACTGAAGCAATCACCAAACGAAATTGTGAATCAACAGTCTATCAACAAAAAATGATACTTTACCAAACCAGAATCCTAACAAGCAAAATTTATTCACAAATAATGGTACTTCACCAAACTGGATATGAATAAGCAAAGAGCTTGTTCACAAAAACTAGAATGTGAAAGGGGTAAGAACTCACTCATAAAGAGGTATTTCACCAAACTAGATTGTGAATAAGTAAGGAGCTTGTTCACATCAACTGGTGCTTCACCAAACTGGAATGTGAATAATCAAGGAACTTGTTCACAAAAACTGGTACTTCACCAAACTGGATGTGAATAAGGAAGGAGATGGTTCACATAAACTGGTACTTCACCAAACTGGAATATGAAGGGGCAAATCACCCATTAACCAAGTGGTACTTCACCAAACTGGAAGAAGGGGCAAATCACCCATTAACAAAGTGGTACTTCACCAAACTGGACTGAGAATAAGCTAGGAGCTTGTTCAAAAAAACTGATACTTCACCAAATTGGAAAAGTGAATAAGCAAGGAGCTTGTTCACAAATACTGGTACTTTACCAAATTGGAATGTGAATAAGCTAGGAACTTTTCACAAACTGGTACTTCACCAAACTGGAATGTGAATAAGCAAGGAGCTTATTCACAAATACTGGTACTTCACCAAACTGGAATGTGAATAAGCAAGGAACTTGTTCACAAAATCTGGTACTTCACCAAACTGGTATGTGAATAAGCAAGGAGCTTGTTCACAAGTACTGGTACTTCACCAAGCTGGAATGTGAATGAGCAAGGAACTCATTCACAAATACTGGTACTTCACCAAACTAGAGTGTGAATAAGCAAGGAGCTTGTTCACACAAAACTGGTATTTCACCAAACTGGAATGTGAATAAGCAAGGAGCTTGTTCACAAATACTGGTACTTCACCAAACTGGAATGTGAATAAGAAGAACTTGTTCACAAAATATGGTACTTCTCCAAACTGTAGTGAATAAGCAAGGAGCTTGTTCACAAAAAACTGGTACTTCACCAAACTGGAATGTGAATGAGCAAGGAACTTATTCACATAAAACTGGTACTCCACCAAAATGGTTTGGGAATAAGCAAGGGGCTTGTTCACAAGAAATGGTACTTCACCAAACTGGAATGTGAATAAACAAAGAGCTTTTTCACAAATACTGGTACTTCACCAAACTGGAATGTGAATAAGCAAGGAACTTGTTCACAAAAACTGGTACTTCACCAAACTGGAATGTGAATAAGCAAGAAGCTTATTCACAAAATATGGTACTTCACCAAACTGGAATGTGACCAAGAAGGGATCTTGCTCACAAATACTGGTACTTCACCAAACTGGCATGTGAATTGGCAAGGAGCTTGTTCACAAAAAATGGTACTTCACCAAACTGGAATGTGAATAAGCAAGGAACTTGTTCACACAAAATGGTACTTCACCAAATTGGTTTGTGAATAAGCAAGGAGCTTGTTCACATAAAATGGTACTTCACCAAACTGGAATGTCAATAAGCAAGGAGCTTGTTCACAAATACTGGTACTTCACCAAACTGGAATGTGAATAAGCAAGGAGCTTGTTCACAAATACTGGTACTGCACCAAACTGGAAATGTGAAAAAGAAAGAAACTTGTTCGCAAAACTGGTACTTCACCAAACTGGAATGTGAATAAGCAAGGAGCTTGTTCACAAATACTGGTACTTCACCAAACTGGAATGTGAATAAGTAAGGAACTTGTTCACAAATACTGGTACTTCACCAAACTGGAATGTGAATAAGCAAGGAGCTTGTTCACAAATACTGGTACTTCACCAAACTGGAATGTGAATAAGCAAGGAGCTTGTTCACAAATACTGGTACTTCACCAAACTGGAATGTGAATAAGCAAGGAACTTGTTCACAAAAACTGGTACTTCACCAAACTGGAATGTGAATAAGCAAAGGAGCTTGTTCACAAAAACTGGTACTTCACCAAACTTGAATGTGAATAAGCAAGGAGCTTGTTCACAAATACTGGTACTTCACCAAACTGGAATGTGAATAAGCAAGGAACTTGTTCACAAAACTGGTACTTCACCAAACTGGAATGTAAATAAGCAAGGAGCTTATTCACAAAAACTGGTACTTCACCAAACTGGAATATGAACAAGAAGGGAACTTGTTCACAAAAACTGGTACTTCACCAAACCAGAATGCAAATGAGCAAGGAACTTGTTCACATAAACTGGTACTTTACCAAACTGTTTTGTGAATATGCAAGGAACTTGTTTGCATACTCTAGTACTTCTCCAAACTGGAATATGAAGAGGCAAATCACCCATTCACGAGGTGGTACTTTACCAAACTGGAATGTGAAAAAGCAAGGAGCTTGTTCACAAAAACTGGTACTTCACCAAACTGGAATGTGAATAAGCAAGGAGCTTGTTCACAAAAAAAACTGGTACTTCACCAAACTGGAATGTGAATAAGCAAGGAGCTTGTTCACAAAAAAACTGGTACTTCACCAAACTGGAATGTGAATAAGCAAGGAGCTTGTTCACAAAAAAACTGGTATTTAACCAAAATGGAATGTGAATAAGCAAGGAGCTTGTTCACAAAAGAAACTGGTACTTCACCAAACAGGAATGTGAATAAGCTAGGAGCTTGCTCACATGAACTGGTAATTCACCAAACTGCAATGTGAACAAGAAGGGAACTTGTTCACAAATACTGGTACTTCACCAAACTAGAATGTTAATAAGCAAGGAGCTTGTTCACAAAACCTGGTACTTCACCAAACTAGAATGTGAATAAACAAGGAGCTTGTTCACAAAAAAAACTGGTACTTCACCAAAGTGGGATGTGAATAAGCAAGGAGCTAGTTCACAAAAAACTGGTATTTCACCAAACTGGAATGTGAATAGGCAAGGAGCTTGTTCACAAAAAAAAAAACTGGTACTTCACCAAACTGGAATGTGAATAGGCAAGGAGCTTGTTCACAAAAAAAACTGGTACTTCACCAAACTGGAATGTGAAAAAGCAAGGAGCTTGTTCACAAAAAACTGGTACTTCACCAAACTGGAATGTGAATAAGCAAAGAGCTTGTTCACAAAAACTGGCACTTCACCAAAATGGAATGTGAATAAACAAGGAGCTTGTTCACAAAACACTGGTGCTTCACCAACCTGGAATGTGAATAAGCAGGGAGCTTGTTCACAAAATACTGGTACTTCACCAAACTTGGCATATGAACTTCCCTTTCACAGTGTGGTACTTCAACATAGTGGAATGTGAAGGGGTAAACACCCATTCACAAAGTTGTACTTCACCAAAGTGGAACGTGAATAAGCAAGGAGCTTGTTCACATAAACTGGTACTTCACCAAACTGGAATATGAAGGGGCAAATCACCCGCTCAAATAGTGGTACTTCACCAAACTGGAATATAAGGGCAAGGCCCTCATGATAAAGGGGTCACCAAATTGGAATGTGGAAGGGCAATGAACCCATTCATGAAGTGGTACCTCTCCAAACTGCAACCTGAAAAACCCCGGTTTCTCAAAATTGGTACTTCACCAAAATGAAATGTGAAAAAAGTTTTTCACAAAAACTGGTACCTCACCAAACTTGAGTGTGAAAAGGTACAGAAACCCTTCACAAAAAGTGGTATTTTCACCAAGCTAGCACTTGAAATTCATAAAAATGGTACTTCACCAAAAAGACACGACAAGGCCAAAGGTATAACTCACAAAAGGTGATACCTCACCAGACTGCAATGTGGACTGACTATATACTTCACCAAATCATCAAATGAATGAGGGCGAACCCAATGTGTTGAAACATTACATGGTGTGACAACTGGAAAAGTCAGTCAATCCTCAATACACTGATGAAGATCCCTATTGGAATGAGGATACGATGGCCCATCATAAAGTGGTACTTCACCAAACTGGAGTATTTAAAGGAAACAGCTTGTTCATGTTGCTTTTACAAGCTTTTACGTGAAAATTTCACAGAACTCGTACTGTAACTAAAACCAAATGAAAATTGACTGACAGCCTAGCCACAGATTAGATGCTGAAATCAGGAAAGGCCAACAGAAAAATAAAACAATTACAGTACACTTGTGGAAAAGCTCGCAACATAAACAACCTGCTTTCTCAGTTATGTTGTCCTGGACATTGTGCACTGCATGTACATACAAACCCGACTTCTATCTAGTTTTACCTCAATGCATTTTTGTTACTGTGAACAGCAAAATTGTTTAGTTTCATTAAGAGAAAAACTTGACTTTTTACGCTTGTAATTTCTTACAAATTACAATATTTCAAGTATTATTTTATCTTGTTTTCAAGTATGTTCCCACTATACTTCAAAAACTCAACACAATTAACACCATGACTGATGAACCATTCTACATTGCATGCATCTGACTTCTGTAGTAAACGCAATTCAATACCAGTCCCCCCCCCTACCCCCGAGATAAAAGTCAAAGATGGATCATTTGCCACCTCACAGAAAATATAACTTTATCCATATAATTATATAAAAATAACTGTTCATCCTTGGAGGATATATTCCAAACACCACAGCTTCAAAGTGACTACAATAGCAAACAATTTTTTTGGATTTTCTAATCGAGGACCTTCACACTCAGTGGCTGGAAATTGGGACAGAGGTCATATGTAAAATTCAAATTAAAGGTCATAGAATTTCAGTGACTAAATTCTCCTTTCCTAAATAGCCATAAAACTGTCTGTAAGTTGTACTTTTATGAGTTGAATATTTTATCTGAATATCTCAATTGGACATTACATATCCAGCACTTATGTGAATAGCACCCTCCCCCCCAAAAAAAACAACACGTGACCTCTGGTATTTCACATCAGTATTTGTTTCAGCTTGACAATTATTATACAATATTTTCAAATTTGGAATTTCAATGATAATCACCGATGTTCCCATTTCAAACCTCTTGCCGTTATCGGCAGTGCAGAAAAGGAACGAACAGTAGTAAATTAATCTGATTTTATTTATAGTTTCAATGAGATGCACAGGATCATATTAATCCCATCAAGTCTCTAACCTGCAGTAGGTCTTTTTGTGGATTTGTAAATACCAATGACCTTACGCTGGTTTGTGGCAATACCAGTTACACTCCCTTTGACTTACTTGTTAACACTTTAATGGTATAGTGTAATTAATTTCAGTTGAGAGTAGAACTTGCAAGATTTTCTTTACCAGATTTAACAGTCTGGAGATAAGACAAGCCATCTGAAAGAGCAATGTCTTACATTATGAGGCTTACTGTGTTGCCAGTCATCTGAAGGCCTTTAGAGTCAAACCATAATTATTGGACAACTGATTAAAAAAAAATTATA
The DNA here is from genome assembly GCF_040412425.1 of Macrobrachium rosenbergii. Classification (NCBI taxonomy): domain Eukaryota; kingdom Metazoa; phylum Arthropoda; class Malacostraca; order Decapoda; family Palaemonidae; genus Macrobrachium; species Macrobrachium rosenbergii. The sequence goes on from NC_089750.1 coordinate 65,963,002, forward strand.
TAGGTCTCAAATTTGTTAAGTTTCATGCCCCATTCATGAGTAATTCCAAAAATTTCTCTTTTAAAATGACCAAATCAAAACAAAAATCTATAAACTTTTTTAGTTCAAATTTTCCAACTTACAAAATTATACAACCTCATTTTTAATTAATATTGTATACTGATAACACAAAAATCTAGCTTCAGACGAGCACCTAAATTATAATTTTGGCCAATGCTGGAGTTTTATAGTTTTTAACACTGCTATTTCAAATTACAAGTACTGAAGTTCCCTTGTATGAGCATTTTCAAACTTCAATACTGAAGCAACTGGCACATTAAATGATTCAATTAAGAAGTTGCTGTGTTAAAAACAGGTCTGGGCTGGAAAGATCTTGCATATTCTACCACAAATATGCATGAAATACTAGAATGGTTCACTCACATTCAATTCAGGAGATGGTTTAACTGGGTTTTCCAACTTCCAAGGCTCTAATGAGTTGACCCAACCGTTTCTTGCTCCTGAAAACTTCTTTGAAGACATCCAACCGACGCTGAAGTAGTTTGTTTTGCTCCCTAAGCATACTGCTCTCTCTTATCTCCTCACTGGTGAAATCAGTTTGTGTTCCAACAGATGTTGAACTTCCACTACCAACAGTATTGGTACCAACACTGCTGGCGCTTCCATCCTTTACATCCTGGCTAACACCCTGACTTCGAGGAACTTCTCTTATTCGCTTTGAGGGAGGTTCTTGTACACCATGTTTACCATCTGCATCTTCCACATCTTCAAGTAATCGTTTCCTGGTTTTTACATTTTTCTTGTTGCCTTCATCGTTCTGTAATGCTGTCTGAGTACCTTCAGGGGGAACTTCAGTCTTCTGATGTTTCATACTTTCCCTTGGAACATCTTGTGTTGCAGCTGTTGGTGATGGCTGCGGTTCTTGAACAGGCTGAATAGGTATGGAACTAATCGCTGCTACGGGTGACACATGTGACAGGTCACATACAAGAGCCTTTGCTTCTACATTTCTTCCACTTCCTGGTACTTTGACAAAAGATCGTACAGGGGCTCCAACATCATAAGGTGCAACCATCTCCAATCAGAATTTCCTGAAAGAAAAATCAGGTAGTATAAATACAAATATACCCATTTCTTTTAACAGTACACATACTATGGAAGACAAAGTATGCTTTTAGATTTACTGGTCTTCTATCTTTGAATATGAAGTTTAACCTACTTGACGTTACTTCTATACAATCCATGACCTTTTATATGATGTTAGTAAATATTAACCCAGGTGACAATAGGTACGAGGCATCTTCACTTCATTGCAAAGCTGAATCAAAAACTATATATTTTTCTACTTGTTAAGCGACTACCTTTAATTTTTGTAAAACCTAATCATTACGCATCAGTTATGTCTCCACTGAACACTATCTCTTTCGTTGATACTTTCACTGATGTTTCCCTCTTTTGCATTCATGTATACATACCATTCCTATATATCAAATTTAACTTTCTGTTACAGTTGCAAAATACATATTAAAATTTAAGCACCAGAAAGTGTTGTTAGATAACATGCCACTGAGTACGTTAAAAATGCGTTTTGTGCATGGTGTACAGTGTTTGCCTATGTTTTTGTACAGAATAAAAACTACTGAAGTAAACAAATGTTGCCATCAAATATCTGTAATAAAAATTAAAATTACAGTAATGACAGTAAACCTATGTGCAAGTCAGGAAAAAAAAAAAATAAAAAAATACATTAAACCTTTTCAGACTCTCGAGGCAGGAAGACTTGGGTGATTGCACAAATTCACTTGCTGCTGTAATGATAACATTTTCATGTGGCATACGACATAAAGAAGAACAAGGCTTTAATACACTGGTATTTCTAAATAAGAGCTCTTCACGGACTATTACCTTGGAATTTTCCTATACTTTTAGCGTTGCTGATGGAGTTGGTGTTTTTTGTCAGTCAATTATTTTAACCTTATATACATATCAAACATGGTTGGGAACCCTTTGGGAAAGAGGTTTTGGAAGTATTGGGAGGTATACTGGACCGCCAAGTTGTCGTTATGGAACTGTCCCACACATTGCGCGAGTCATCAGGGAGACAGGTTTAAGAAAGGATTGGCTAAGAAAACCTTTTATAAAAGGAACCAACCTAACCTAATGGGCCGCGTTACTTCGCAAGGGGAGGGGGGGTGGCTGGTGAAGGAAACAGAACTTTTTAACAAAGGGTTTCCCTAAAAACTCTGCGCATGCATGATAGCATTCCAGGATGGCCAGCGTACAATTTCGGAGGTTAATTACAGTCAACCGATAAAAAATAGCGGTATATTACTGATAAGCAACCAATGTACTAAAGGAAAAACCAAATTCCAAAGTAATACCCAATGCAGAGGTATTGCTTAGTTCTACCAATACATTTATTTAATGGCTTAAACTTGGAAGATACAGTATAGCAATCAAATACTCATGAACACACATGGTAGGATAGGTAAATGCAAGGTTATTCTGTTACGCAAGATCACTACTACACTTGTACAGTATATGAAAAAGAAATTGGCATTTCGTAAGCAACAGATCCTCGAACACAAAAAATTACAAATTTTTAAAGTAATTTGTATTTTTCCCAACATACAAACCTGTGGGAGATTAAGGACACGGACAAGCATTTTCCTTCGATAACAGTTCCTGGTTGCCATTTCCAGCGATGCCACCACAGTTTCCAGACGTCTATGCTAGAGATACGCCCTCCAAGGAAGGAAGAATTTGCGGGGTAGGCAGATGTAGTCTTGCCCTTCTCACAATGTTGCATGGCCATGACTTTTTTTTTTTATCATTACTGATGCACGACTGTGCGGGTTGTTTGCACGACTGTGCGGGTTGTTGCACGACTGTGCGAGTTGTTTGCACGACTGTGCGGGTTGTTTGCACGACTGTGCGGGTTGTTTGCACGACTGTGCGGGTTGTTTGCACGACTGTGCGGGTTGTTTGCACGACTGTGCGGGTTGTTTGCACGACTGTGCGGGTTGTTTGCACGACTGTGCGGGTTGTTGCACGACTGTGCGGGTTGTTGCACGTCCGTGCGGGTTAGAGAGAGCAGTAAAATGCATTTGTAAATCTAAATAAGGGAGATACAGCCATAAAAGATGAAGTTACATGTGGTTAACAAAACACTCCTTTCATGATTTCCAGGTTGGTACAATGTTGGAACTACAATGGATCCCAGCCAAATATCTGTATAACCCAAACATGCTCTTATTACAGGTAATAAGTGCAGGCTATTGTTAGTAAATATATGGCAGGATTTACGAAATAATTGAGAATGTAAAGCTGCCTACATCATCATTCCAGTTTAAGCTTTCACCAGTCTGAGAATTGGACATATTATACTCGTTCAGCAACACAATAACACTGGTATCAAACAGCCCACCCATCTTGACCAAATTTTCCATCTCAAGACAATACATTACTGTACACTAAAATACATTTCATTGGAGTGTAATCAGATTTTTCCACTAGCAGCTAATGAGAAGCACTGAATAAATGCCCTGAAAAAACATTTGTCACATTCTTTACTCTATCTACACAAAAGAAATAATGTTTTTACTTAGATGCTGCTAATGGTAATCAAATGACAATTAGCTTTCATTGGTTACAACTTCTCTATCTCATTATTTGCAATAGCGTTGCCTGCATACCTCAATTTACGTCGTTTTATAATTTCTTTACTATTTAAAATTATAGCAACGGTGCATGCTTTTGCATAGCACATTACTTAAATAACAATACTGCAGCTGTATATCTTCAGTTGACTAAATTACTGCATGTCAGTCCATAAAAAAAAATTAATAAAAACTTTTAAATACAAATTACTTTATGGTAACATAGCTGCGACACAAGGGAGTGAGAAAGATTTTACAGGCTGTCATAGATTTGTAAATAATGTAATAATGTCCTCATAAGTTGTGGATCTGATACAAAACAACCCCAGTGATGAGAGCATATTCTATTTAATGCAATACCCTTAACATAGCATTTTCCTGGTAAAGCAAATGGGTAATTATTTCATCAATAACAATTACTGAAAGTTTCAATGGTAGACTGAATACATGAAATTTTAGAGTGAGGTTGTAGGTTTATGGGTCACTGTTGGGGTATTCCATATATTTCCGGAATAGGCATTATATTATTGATTAATCTGGAATAGGAATTTTACTCTAACACTCTAACCTAAGGTCCACCCTTCACAATATGCAAGTTAATAGTTCTGGTAAAATAACAGTCCACCCTTTACGTATGCAAGTAATGCTTCCAGTAAATAATGTTTGTTTGTTTGTGCATTTCAAGGTTCCTTTGAACACCATCATACTTCAGACGGGCATAACTAATCCATCCCCTAAAAACAAAATGCTAATGATAATAAAAAAAAAAAATATTACTTACTTGTAGCAAATATAGAGGTTATTATATCACAGCACAAGTTGCTTTATTGTCGACAGTGATCAAAGAAATGCAGTACACCCTGCACCTCCCAGGAAAACTCAGGGCAACAAGGACAAAATTTATAACGTGCGTAGACAATGGCAGTGATACTCCTCTTTGCAATGGATTTTTGTGTAGCAGTTGTTGTCAACCTGAGAAAAAGAACATTTCATCACTTCATTTTGTCCATGCAAAAAAAAAAACTTTTTTTTTCTTCTGAACTTGACTGGCAAAAGCAAATCTTCACATATTTTCAATACAAACTAATGGCTTCAATTTCTCGAACAAAATACTTACAATGATGAAGGGTACTTTGTCCTTTTTTTCTACTGTAGTATAGACTAAGTCTGCTTTATTGTTATGAGGATTCAAGAGTAATGCAGTACACCCTGCACCACCCTTTAAAACTCAAAAGCAATAAGGACAGTACAAAAACCAAATGTGGTAACAGCCCAGTAGTTACTATCCAGTAACAGTTTCTTCTCAGGAAAGGGGAGGGGGGGCTGACGTACTAACTGTGTATGATCTGAAATATAAAGTAAAACACAGACATGAAGAAACATTTCTTACTCTGGGTGACAAATCTTGACTAAAGGCAAATTCATGCAGTATAAAAAAAAAAAATATTCCATTCTACATGTATCACAATCAGCTTCTGTAGAAAACAATTCCCATGGAGAAAAATCATGCCTTACCTTTCCACACAAAGGTTGGGTTTGATGTCGGAGCAATCAAGAGATGTGCAGTACACCCTGCACCCCTCAAGAAAACTCACGGCAAGAAAAAAAAAAAGTATGTATAGATGGCCAAAGGTGGCAATCTAGTTATGAATTCTTTTCAGTTTTGGGGAGAGGGGTGGATGTGGTTTACTGCATTTACTTCAAGTGCCCACTGACAGTGGACCTGAAATGTAATAAGAAAAAAGTTAGAATAATTAACATGTGGACCTGAAATGTAATAAGCAGCAGTTAGAAAAATTAACAGCATAATTATGCATTTATTCTAGGTGTGATTTAGTCCCACCCCAACTCTCCTCATTTCCGTAAAAAATAGTGTATCCAACGCAAAGATGGTTCTCATCTTCAGATATAATTTTCTAAACATCCTCAGCAAAGGCAAAAAATTTTACCTTAATAAACTGATACGGATTCTTTGATCACAGGTCACACCACACTAGACATGCAAGAACACTTTCTGAGGTTACAGAATGCAAAACCCTTCTGGAAACTCATATAAAATAACATTATTGTTCCATAAGCTACTCATTTGCTCATTCCAAATCATGGCCACAGATGCATCAAGAGCTTATTTCCTATTTTTAACCCTTGTCTTTCTTTTACTGAACGAGAGGTAAACGTTCAATGCTGAAAATTCTTTTAATAAGGTGTGGGTCATCCAGAGGTAAGCCCACTGGACAAGTGGTTTTTGCATTTGGGTAAACATTCAACATAGGAAATTCTTTTAATAAGGTGTGGGTCATCCAGAGGTAACCCCACTGGACAAGTGGTTTTTGCATTTGGGTAAACATTCAACATAGGAAATTCTTTTAATAAGGTGTGGGTCATCCAGAGGTAACTCACGGGACAAGTGGATTTTGCATTTCTAAGCTACATTTTGGTCTGGCACTCCCAAGCTAAATAAATAAAAATCAAGCTCTCTATAGACCAGAACCTAACAACCATAAAAAATCAAGCTCTCTATAGACCAGAACCTAACAACCACCACATCTGATGATTCTAATACCAAGGGATAAGAAGACAAGTATTCCTTGTTGTGAGTAACACAGCAAAACTAAGAGAGAGCCACCTCTTGATCAATATAAAAATATTCACAGCTGCCATGCACCTTCAACTTCACCAAAACCACCTTGTAGGCTACATATGAAGCCAGACTCACTGTTATTGATCAGTCTCATGATCATGCTAAGTAGAGCCTCAATAGGATGTGACCACTTCTGTTACCCTAGAAAGGAGATCTCTCTATTTTTCTCCAAGAACAATGATGAACTATACACAAGGTTTTATACTAAAAAAATTGGAAAAATTGGGAAATTGTTGGTAATTCTAAGGAAGAGATCTGCACACACATTTTATTAATGAAAAATGGTTTGACAGAACAATACAACAAATGGTATATTTGATTTATCAAAAAAAATTTACAGAAATGAGAGAAATTTGTTAGCTTTTGTTCAGGTTTTTAAGCAGAAAAGCTCTACAGCACACTACGTTTAGCACCAGCCACTCACGGATGAACACAAAACCAAACATAAGATGGTTAATACCTGTCATTATTTCTGTAAATTTCTCCAGTTCTCTCACCTATACTGCATCTACTAATTTCTATTTTGTTCCGTCAAAAAAATTCCAGTAAAAAATATCTCACTGCAGAGCCTTCCCCTAGAATTCCCATTTTTTTAAAAAAACCAAATTGGTTTGCTGTCAATTTCTGTGGCATGCACATTGCATGTCATGAAGGCAGCATGCTTTACAAGTACGATGCTCGGTCACTTGACAATGGTAATGTGTATTTTTTTTTAAATGCCCGGATTTCGGGCGGTGAAAAGGAGGGCTCATTCTTTGAAGGATCTACATTATATATTAGACAACACATTTGGGAATAAAGTAATACCACCATTACTTGGAGTTTTTCACCGACAATTCCAAAATGTTGGTGACAGAATGTGTGGTTAGAATGCTTATAATTGGGTAAGACAGATTCACGTGGGAGGGGAGGGGAGGGGAGGGGAGGGGAGGGGAGGGGAGGGGAACGGAACGGTGAGTGAAACCCAACTGGGAGAGGCACATTAGCCAAGTTAGGTTACGTTAAGATGTCGCCCCACTGAAATCTTTTGGGGCAGTTTAATGCTAACCGATGTAAAAGCTGAAGCCAATGCATGTTCAAACAGTCCAGAGTACTTATCATGATGAGAGACCAGTGTGTGTGTGTGTTTGCAAACTGCAAACCAAGCATTGTTTTCAGTAGAAACATAACAATCTTCCTGTATAATAAAGTATGCTGTTTTGCAACTAGCAGTGCCCTCGAAGTTTTTCTATGAAATGTCAAAGTTAGTCTGTCTCCCAGGGGATAGCTTATCAACACTTCTCATTAACGCACAATAAGGATTTGGCGATTTTTGTTCCAGTATCAGAGAAAATGCAAGGTGAGGAGTGTTAGGCATTCTAGCTTAGTTTATTTCTTTGCAATTAATCAGAAAACATTTGCTGTGGGAATATTTACAGTAATATCTAAGAGGGGCTTTGACCTAACCCAAAACCCCTGCAAGTATGTCACGACCCCTCACTTCTGCATTCATCTTTTTAAAACAGTACTTCTGGCATCAGTCTACAAACCTACCCATACTTGTGTAGCCTAGGCTACAGTTAGACAAGTAGCCTAATACATGTTGGACAATGCCTGGAAGCAGATGCCGCATAAGGAAGCAGGTAGGGCTAAAAAACCCAAGGCTACAACCTTCCCTAGAGTGCCGTGTCCTGAGTTTACCAGGCCTAATATCGTGTTAGGATGCGTGCCCTGACCTGACTGGGGAAGGGAGGGGGGGAGTGGCTGCCAACAAAAGTAACACTAGACATTTAAGAAACAGCATGAAAATTTCTATTCAGACTCACAGTCTGTCACTGCCCCTAACACCCTTTACCTAACCCTTCCTAAAGCATTATGTCCTGAACTAACCCGAATTTACCGTCATAACCTGCCTCAGGGCACCATGCCCTGGCCTAGCTGGGGGGGGGGGGGGTTGGTGGGTTTGGCCAACCCCTCTCCAAAAGTAACACTGACATCAAGCACATGGACTGACCTACGCTACTCACCAATAAAAACTCTAAACAAAAACCCGTTTCACTATTAGACGACACTTTCCCGTTCGAAATGGTGTAAAACCCAATTGTGAACACAACCAGCTTAACCCCATTTGGTCCCTAAATAGGTTGGACCTTCGGTTAGGTTAGTCTCGATGACCACCAAACGTGGCAATTAATTAGTAAACTTATTTAGGTAACAATCACTCAACTTGACATAAGAACGGTTGTCTAAGTTCACTTTGGCTATTGATTCAGGCTAAATGTCAGAGATAAACCTTACCTGAAATAACTAGCTAACGACATACTTCACCGAACTTCGCGTACTAGACTTCTTACGTTGTATTTACCACGACTGAACATTGTTGCCAGATACACGCGATTGCGCTACATTTCTCCATCTCTCGAGAATTGCGCTAACTCGATCTGAATACTGATTCCTTAGAATTTCAAATGTACTTTTACTTATAAACTCCCTAATTGCAGCCTCTGCCGAAGACCAAATAAACCGTGACTAAAACGGGACAACTTAATATAAACATAACCAACTGTCTTGTGTGGTTCCATTTTCTCCAAATTTCAAGCATATTTTAGCATAATGGTTCCATTTTCTCCAAATTTCAAGCATATTTTAGCATAATGGTTCCATTTTCTCCAAATTTCAAGCATATTTTAGCATAATATGTTTGGATAACATTCCATCTTGGGTGGCCCTGGGATAGACAACATTTAAAGATTTTTCCTAACAATCCAATGGGGCTACATCCATTAACACCTGCTGCAGTAAACGTCTATTGGGATTTTAAATATCAAGAATTGGTGTAGCTCATGCACAATGAAATGAGAGTATCAGACGACCAAGTGCTGGTCCAATAGTCTCATTTTACCGTCTCTTTGCACCATATTGGATATGTATATCAAGTTAATCTATAAACTGTGTCCAACACGGTGATATACAGTAGTCCTGCATACTTTACCATACCTACATACCTGGTTAACATCCTAGAGAATGTTTAGTTTAATATGGAAGTTTTAAATCTGCACAATAATAATAATAATAATAATAATAATAATAATAATAATAATAATAATAATAATAATAATAATAATAATGATAGAAATTGACAATGGTTATTCTACAACTATGAAACTTGGTTAAAAAAAAAGGCCCGAAAAATCTGGCTAAAAAAAGGGCCAATTCGGAAGTCTTCAACTAAATATATTAACACAAAAATATTTACTGGACTTGTATCGGATATGAGGACGTTAAGTACTATGCCTGGTTGATATTTTAATTTCCTCGGGATTATCTTACAACGATCATTTAGTCCTTAATTATCCCTTGATTATTTTTGTCGAATTTCTTAATATTCTAAAAATCTGTTATAACAAATACCGATCATTTTGTCCTTCATTACCCCTTGATTATTTTTATAGTCGAATTTCTTACTATTCTACAAATCTGTTATAAAAAACCGAAACTGCATTTGGAATCACTCCTTACCTACTGAAATCACTCCTTACTGACGCTTCAGTCCCAGTTATAAATTATATATAAGCCATCTGGAGTGAAACGTTAGCGACACGCTAAGTTTCTACACTTGGCAACACTGATATACATGTTTAGTACTCGCCTGTATGATTCCTCTTACGCCACAATTTACGTCATTTTAGAAGCAGTTTCCTTGTTCAAACTGAAATATGCACTTTATACCCAAGTCAATTATGCATGCATTTCCATGCATATTCATGTTACCTGGTTAACTTCTACATAGCTGTTTGGTGTAAACAGCAATTACGAATCGAACAGGCGAAAACGTTTGTTATTTACGGCAAGCGAACGAGCTAATCTCAGATGATCAAACAGTCATAAGCTTAACATCGTTCAAAATGAAGAGTAAATTACACGTAAATTGCTTTACCCGTCAGCATTATACTACTGAACTCAAGCGGACATACTATATCCATCCTTTTTGACATTGCATTAAGCTCAGTCGAATTTCTGGACAAAATTAATAAAAAAAAAATAAAATAACCACAATACTCGACTTGCGCGTGTAAGAGGAACTACAATCATTTATGTCCTGGAATTATTTAAAAAAAATACTTAAAAAAAATTCCTTTTCATGGGACCTGCAAATAAAACTACACCTACACCCTTCTCTGCGCAATTGCACCCATACCTATTCTTTTTGTTAGACTTCAACCCGATTTACATGTATACGATCAAGTTCCGGGCCTTCGCTGACGTACTCCACGTCAGATTACGATATTAAATCACAAGTCATTCCTGACTCAGCCTTGGTTTGGGGGCGCGGGGGGAGATGCGTTTAGTACTAGTATTCTCGCCTCTTGATAATTCTAGGAAAAAAGGGGCTCTGAACTGTTGCACCATCCTGTAGCAGTGGTTCGTTTCTATATTTTACGATTCGTTTCTATAATTTATGATTTTGAACTATTTTTCGCTACTTTTTTTTTAGTGGTGGAAAGGTGGGGGGGGGGTCCTTTCGATTTTCCGCATTAGAAAAGTTTCAATAACTTAGGCTTCGTTTCACTTGGGCTTTGCCAGTAATACTCAAGGCAATATATAAGAACAGACAAAACTCGTATGAGACATTCAAAATTAGAATACTTTGACTTTTTTTTTTATGAGCAAAGACGAAATATTCAAGGGTTAACATTCACACTGGACATTACTCTTCAACATGGAAAACATTTAATGTAGTTTTTCATTTTTACTAAACATTACTCGGAACGAACACTAGGCTATGAAACAAAATTCAAGAGCAGCCGTTTATATTAGACAATACTCGGCTACGATTATTTCTGAAAATTATTCAAAATGTGCAACCATTTTTCAGAAACACTCAAACTGTGCAAACACTTAAAGGACATTGCTGATTTGACTACGTTGAAAACTGATGATTTGATTAAGTTGAAACAAAATATCTCAAAATTTGGGTTGGTCGTCACACACACACACACACACGTTACAGCAAAACTGTGAAACCAACGTTAAATCCCTGAGATTTTCAAGGAATTCGTGAAATCACCAATTCACTTAAAGACATTTGATGACTCTTCTACCGATATCTCCAAGCGTATCTGATCCCCGAGGGGCTGGCTAGTACTAAACACAGCGGAACAGTGTAGCTGAATCACTGTTTCGCCGTGTTTAGCACTAGCCCTCTGGGATCAAGTGTTCCTCCCCTGAAAATTTAAAATTGCTAAAACACAGCCTAGCCTTGGGGAGATTCTTTACACTTCGCCATGATCAAAAACTTACAAAATATTGAATAAAAAAAAACTATAAAACTCGACTCGAGTCCCGACCATAAAAAATTTACAAAATTATTATAACTAAATTTAAAATCTCTTCGGAGAAAATATAAATAAAAATTCAACAAAAAGATGAAACCTGTAAAATGTGTTCACAGCAATATTGCGTTAAAATTTCCTCTAATTGAAATAAATGACGGCTGAAAAAATAACCTTAGAAATAAATTATAAAAGTAACTTGAGGGATAAAATAACTAAACATCATTAGAGGCGTTGCAAACAAAATTCAAAAGATACTGGAAGCCACCAAACAAATAAAATGACCAAAGAATACAAAATTATTACAGAAACCGAGAAGAAAGAGGTAACCTTACATTATACAGTACTATATCTGGAGAGAGAAAAGGTTATAAAGAAAGTGGTAACCTTACATTTTACAGTACTGTATCTGGAGAGAGAAAAGGTTATAAAGAAAGAGGTAACCTTACATTATACAGTACTATATCTGGAGAGCGAAAAGGTTATAAAGAAAGTGGTAACCTTACATTTTATAGTACTGTATCTGGAGAGAGAAAAGGTTATAAAGAAAGTGGTAACCTTACATTTTACAGTACTGTATCTGGAGAGAGAAAAGGTTATAAAGAAAGAGGTAACCTTACATTATACAGTACTATATCTGGAGAGCGAAAAGGTTATAAAGAAAGTGGTAACCTTACGTTATACAGTACTGCATCTGGAGAGAGGAAAGGTTATAAAGAAAGTGGTAACCTTACGTTATACAGTACTATACCTGGAGAGAGAAAAGGCTATAAAGAAAGTTTTTTTTTGTCTTTTATTATAAAAAAACAACAATATCTGTACATACAAGATAAAACATTATATATAAAAATCAGTCAATAGTACTAACAACTTTTTTTTCTTTTCATATGTGTATATAATATTTAATATTAATTATTCTTTATAATACAATAGTATTTCTCTTCAATTTCACATTTTATCAGTCCCTATCTCTATATTATATTAGACAGGTAGTCTTTTGTAAATATCTTATTCAAGTCACTGTTGAAGGCATGACATATTAATATTTTTGTTTTTGTGGTAACCTTACGCTATATAGTACTGTATCTGGAGAGAGAAAAGGTTATATAAAAAGCAAAAGTTTTCAAAACTTACGTTATAAACAAAAAATGTATAATGGTAACCCGTCTGGAGCATAATTTTTTTTTAGGTTAAAACATTACGGCTAATTAAAACAAAAGAAGACCACAAAAGCAAGGTAATTGTTACCTTTCCAATTACACTAGTTGTAAATACAGTAGGCCTACATAGATGCTGGCTTTGAGCCGTTTGTGCGGGGAATATTTTCAACTACAACAACCGGGAGTCATTTTGTTTCGAGCTTACTCACGGATCTTTTATTTTTTTCCTCCATAATACAAGTCTTTATTATATTAATCTTCTTTTTCCTAGCAACCTTAACTAATTTATTACAGACATGAACACCAAGCTATTCAGAAGGTATCATATTCGAAGGGCCGAAAAGAATATGAAGCAATTCTTGCGGTATTTTCATTCATTTTATTGCTAAAACGAATAACGGCGTTTTAAAAAGAAAAAAAATGCATTGACTCATTCCAAATTAAGAGTATTATGTGAAATCAACGGATTGAACTAGTCCGTATATATTGAATATGAAGCAATTCTTGCGGTATTTCCATTTATTTTTTTGTTAAAACAAATAATGGCGTTTTACAAAGAAAAAAAATGCATAGCCTCATTCCAAAATAAGAGTATTATGTGAAATAAATGGATTGAACTAGTCGGTATATATTGATCAGGGTGTTTTCATTCACACACTATTGGCCAAGCTGGGATTAGGCTAAAGGAAATACATATACCAATGAGACGGCAATCGTTGCAACAGGGAATAAATCGTTGCGTTACGGGGCCTATGCTACGATACAAGCAAGGCGTACTCATATATCAACAACACGGACAGACAGAAATCAATGGCGAGGCGTAATCTCAGCGATTTTTCTCCTAAGTAGGCAGGTCGATACCAATCTCTAGTTCCTCTTGTCGAGATCGCCATCTTGGTGTCGTCTTGGATACAGGATTTGTTATTAAATCGAATGAAGCTATTCACAAAAGGTTTGATGGTAGCCATGACAGACCAGTACATGACCAAGTACTGTTGCTTATGCCATGTGCGGTCGGGTAAACACTCACCGAGGGGATATTGATTCATAAGTACTCTACAGTGGCACAACAACGAGCACAAACACGCGACTCTGTTCGTTGTACAGTACAGCTGCGATATCAACTGAATTATTAGATTCGCGTGTTTAGTGTGGACCAATAATGTACATACTTGACAGGGAGGGATTTTAAGATTCTGTAGCATATGTGCAACTAGAAATTAGGCTATCTGAGAACTGACACCGGATTTGACGAGATGAGGTTACGAAGATAATGGAGCTGATGCTGTTTCTCTTTGGGCCTACACGTAATTACTGCATGTAACACTCGTGACAACAAAAGTCTCACGTTAACTTGTTTTAAGGTACAAAAAGGGCAGTAAGCTGGGAATCTCCCGTCTTGTTTGCCCAAGCACGACGAAAACGCGAAAATGGAGAGAAGGATGGGGTTGAAGTTGGGTTCAAGGGCGAAGACAGCACTGGTGTAGCAGGAAATTATTCCCCGGCTGAAATTCCCCCAAGAAAATTAGCCTAGGATATTTCTCCTTCTAAGCCATCCCCCACCCCCCTACATGTATCCACCTTGGCGGCGTATTAAGTACAAGCCCGTTGGGGATTTCCGTATAAACATAAACAAAAGACTGTCAATACCAAAGATAATGACCTCCAGGAGGTAGTTTAGTCGTGATGATAATTATCCTGTGTGGCAGGCTGTCGTTGCTACACGTTGCCGCTATAGCCATGATCTCATGATAGTAGCGGGGTTGGGGATCTTGGACCGGAGGGAGGGATATCCTGGGCAATATTTCTCCCGGGGGGGAATTTCGGACAGGGGGAAATACAGACTGTTACACCGGACTTGACATTAAGATTTGGAAACACAAAACCATCAAGAGACTTCTAAACCTCGAAAATTTTGCAGCATGGCTGGCCAACTCAATTATAGTTCTGACAAGAAAAATTAGTATAACTGGAAATAAGCAATGAGAACAAATACCTCTCTCAAAGGGTTATATATGCGTGTGATGATGACTCATACACGCACTTAAAACATGCGAGTTACCTTTAATCTTTAGTTTTGAAACCTGATAAACTTCTAATGTTGGAACATGAACGTAGTGAAAAAAAAAAACACTAATAATGGATAACTGTGAACGTAGTCAACCTTAATTAAAATGGATATAATATGGATCACTGCTTTCATAATAAAGCAAACGCCACTGTATATAAAAAAATCAATATTTCGGCATCCATAATTTCCCACTTAGCGTTAAAGATGATGAATTTTAAAATATCCACGGTCAGACTATATAGTGTCACAATTATTCATCATCAACACGCTGTAAAGGGTGTTTCTGAAGAGAAGACTGTGATCACAGATAAATGGGCGAAGGTTCACGTAAGGTACATCAAAAATTAAGCATACCGTGACACGCCCTGGGGTAAATATTTCGCTTCTTTCGCTGTCCGACCTAGTTAACATTCAAGTTTTTCTCCGCACACAAACACTCGGACAGTGGACAGTAGTAATTTTTTTTATCATAACCTACCTTATAATCCATCCGTTTACTCAAACGGCACTACGGATAGTACAAAGCATACACTACATATATACACAACTTTCACAATACTTAAATCACTACGGTATACGAGTATGTCAATCTGTGAAGTCTTTTCTTAGCTTGGCTTACCTACAAGGAACAGAATTATCATCACAATATCACTGTAAAACACCGTAACCGCTCGGTAGCTGAGCTGACAATGACGCCGGAGAATGACTTCAAAATCAATCTATCTGCGGAGTCTGGTACTTGTTCGGACCGCGTCCCCTGGCCGCGGTACGTACGGGTCGATGAGACAGAGCAGAGGAACGGCGCGGTTGCAACCGTTGACTCTCCTCGCAGACTCCTCCCGGGGGCTAGCGGGGCCCCGACCGGGCAACATCCAACGGCTCAAGCTAGACCGACCGTCGCCTGGACCGCGGGAATATTCGAATACAGTGCTCGAAATATAAATGGTACTATACTCCTTCGCCTAAAATATATAGATCAATATATTTCGACGTTCTCCTTTGGTTGAATTCAACCGCAAAATTAACTTTTACAAATGTTCATCTTTTGAATAATAATTAAAATAATAATGATAATAAAGATCATACCTAATATGGGAAGAATAGTTACGCGATGAGCTCTCGGAGTAGGAAGTTTTCCATGGCTAATCTATCGGGGTGCACCAAGGTTCATAGAATACCATAATAAGTTCATTTATTAACACATTCAAATACTGACAGTAATTTGGGAGAGAAGTTATTACTTTCACAGGTTTGACTTGAGTTTCCTATATGCACACACACACACACACACACACACACACACACACACACACACACATATATATATATATATATATATATATATATATATATATATATATATATATATGTGTGTGTGTGTGTGTGTGTGTGTATTGATAATTTACAAGTTTTCAAGTTAGTCTCATTGGTTTGACTCGAGTCGCATATATATATATATATATATATATATATATATATATATATATATATATATATAAATAATATATATATATAAATAATATATATATATATATATATACATACATACATACATACATACATATAATATGCTATAAGGTGTAGAAGGGCATTAATCTCATTTTCTGCAAGCTTTTGCTGTGGGATGGCTTTGCTAGCCCCGTGGCCAGTTTTTACACATTAGGTTCCCATACCGCCCTTTCTCGCTAAATTTTTTAAACGGCGTTATTAAGCCCATGCCCTTTTCTTGGGCCCTGGCACCCCATTAGTTGGGTCGACTTGTTGGGTGGCAGAGGGTAATGAACCATGGATCTTGTAAATGCAAGTTCTGAACTTTACCACTATGGCTGATAATGTGTGTGTATATATATATATGTATATATATATATATATATATATATATATATATATATATATATATATATATATATATGTACTGTATGTATGTATGCCACCAGTCAACACAGCTGTTATATTATACTGTATATATATTACTGCCACCAGTCGATCAAGCTGTAATATATACAGTATATATATATATATATATATATATATATATATATATATATATATATAGATAGAGAGAGAGAGAGAGAGAGAGAGAGAGAGAGAGAGAGAGAGAGAGAGAGAGGAAAAGTATACATTCCAGGCTAGTCTCACGTTCAGATCTTGAAATCCTGAAAGCCAATAAGTTGAGATTCACATCAGTTCATTACGGTTAATTCCACGAATGAGGCATATCATCTCTCTCCCCCACCCCGCCCCCCACCTTCGTGTTGTCACCCACCTGATTGCCAAAGGTGTTGTCAGTGTTGCCTCCTGTTCAGGCAACACAGCGGAGGTGTACGCGAGTGGACGCAATCTTTTGCAATCGGGACGAGTACACGACGCTCCTAATCTAACGTTTATGGATTTTTAATATTTTTAATTTATCACCTTTCGCGAGCGATGTCACGTTTTTATTGAGCAGCATTAATGAATGTATGTTTAGAGTGGACTGGCGTTTCTGTTATAAGGGATTATATTTGAGTTTTGTAAGTGTTGAAGTGAGTACAATGTCTGCATTTTCAACTGTGAAAGCCGCTAGTTCGACCTTCCCATTTTCCTGTTTTGAAAATTAACTTATATCGTTAAGAGGGAATGGTTGAAAATAAGAGCAAAAAATTAAAAAAAAAATAAGACAAAAACAGTGGTATTTTTTTAGATATCTGTTTTGTGTTTGGATAAATAAAAACAAGGATCTAAGCTTAGAGTTATTAGGTATGTTGCAAAATAGAGTTTTGTTATATGAGATGGTTAGAAGAAATATGCATGGAATCATGATCAAACGATCAGCAACTAACGAGTAACTGGACTATGCATTTTAGGTAGTCTTATCATGTGCTTAAATTCTACGCCGTCAGAATGTTACGATAAATATGATGCAACAATAAAAGAAATTTGTGGAAACGTGCAAAAATCTGAATTTACAGTGTATATTAAGAAATGCAAATGTTAAACAACTGACATAAATTAATTTAATATGTAAATATTATAAAAACTATGAAAATAAAATAATAATTTTGATACTTTTTTCTACGTCATGTTAGACTGTTTAGATCAGTACCATGCAAAAATAAAAGAAATTTGAGAAAACGTGGCAGTATTTGAAAATACAAGATATATTAAAAAATGTAAATGTTAGGTAATTGACATAATTTAGTGTATCATGGGGATGTTGTGAATATTACGAAAACAAAGAACGAATTATTTAAATTTGTCTACGCCTTACTAGAACCATTTAGATAAATACCTAAGATGGAAAAATAAAAAAGGAAATTTGCGAAGGCGTGAAAAATATTTGAGTGTAACGCATATTAAGAAATATGAATGTATTAAGAAATGTAAATGTTATGTAAATGACATGAATTAATGTAACACGTAAAAGATGTTGTAAATATTGCAAAAATAAATAATAAGGCAGGTATAAAACTTGTAAAAATTCTGGAAATAAGAAATGTGAATGTTAAGTAATTGACATGATTTAAGGCAATACGTAAAAGATTTTGTAAATACTGTAAACATAATTAATGTGACATGTATAAAAATTGTAAAAATTCCAGAAATAAGAAATGTGAATGTTATGTAACTGACATGAGTTAATGTAATACATTAAAGATTTTGTAAATATTGTAAAAATAAATAACATGGTATGTATGAAAATTGTAAAAAATCTGGAAATAAGGCAAAATTTCTAATAATTTCCCAAGGCGTTAGCAAACGGGACGAGAGAACGTTCGTATGCAGAGTAGATTGTGGTTCTTCTTAACAGTGTACGTTCGTATGTAGAGTATAGGATATATCTGGCCCAGTTTGTCACTAATTAAGAGGCACCGATATTTTCTTCCTTGTTTATTTGGTAATTATTTGTTTATTTAATCTAGTTGCAGACTTGACACTGTTACTAAGAAAAAATTTATATTTTTCAAATAATTTATTATATAGGTATTGAGAATAAACGTACCTTGGTCAGATCTTCTGCATGGTACGTAACGTTCTCAGGGTTTGGACTTGGCGTCTCGCCCCTCCTCTCTCATGACCGTTATTTGGGACGGTTTGGGTACATGAATATTAATTAAATTGGGTTTTCTAAATAACCCACAAATGTGGTTCAAAACAAAAATGATTTTATACACAGTAAATAAATCGGCTAAATTCTGTTATGCGTTCTTTCTCATCATGTAACACGCACACACATATATAATTATATATATATATATATATATATATATATATATATATATATATATATATATATATATATATATATATATATATATATATATATCAGGAAAGTCAAGGTATGAATGCGCCATTTCTTCTCTATGATCTTCTAACTTGTTTAATGAATCCCTCCTCTTGCTATTGTTCAGCTAATGTAACAAAAATTTCTTTCGTCAGCTACTGTACATTTTGCCAAGAGCCTTTGCTTCTTCTCACCCACATGCAGAAGTTCTCTGTCCTTGAGACTTCAGTGAACACCGCTCAGGATAGCCTCAGTTATGCTCTTGATCTCCGTACTCTTTCCATCGTCATTCTAATTCAGTCATTCTCTGATTGTAACACTGGATCGTATCGTTGCAAGGACGAATTGGTTCCTGTGCTCATGCATCTTTTTTCATCGAAATGATAAATAATGCACTTATCTTTCCTCTTGGTGGAACAACGTCTGGTTCGACCCGTCTTGGAAAAAGGGGACTGGTCTGTTTCAGTGGTTCTGAAATCTTTCAGGTCCTGGGCCACTAGCACAATAAAAAAAAAATATCGCGGACAATTTTTTTCTGAGCAATAGGCAATAAATATTTTGGATTGATATATAATTCTTAAACAAGAATGGTAACCTGAAGATTATCATTATATTCTTTGAATAGGAATAATATAATAAAATGAATAGTCAAAATGATTTATCTGGACAAAATGATTCTGAATGCTTTTTCAGTAAATTTTAGAATATACGTAACAATAATTATCTCCAGTTTAGTACCAAACAGAGTGAACGTACTGTAGATCACCCAAAATGTCACCATGGACCACCAGTTGAGAATAATCCAGGTAGTGTTGTTGTTCAGTCTAAAATTGCTAAAATATATTCCAAATATTACTCGGCCATCACTTTCTTAAAACAAATGAACCTTTAACTCTTCTCCCGGGCCACTTATTACTTCCATAAGGCATGATCTACTGAAATCACTCTCTTTCATTTCCCTTGATCTCTGGGACTTCAGAGATACTGACAATTCCCAGGTTAAGCCTTTAAATAGCCAAGGTCACTGGATAACTAACCTTTGGAACACCTGACATGATAAATCTATAGGTCCTCTGAGTCACCTTCTCTGCTGTTGGGCCTTTGTACAGTTTTAAATGAATCGAGTATATATCTTTCAATATCCAAGTTGTGATATATACATAAATTATTTGTAAAATGTAAATGCTAAAAATATTTATGTCAACCCGAATGGTAGGATAAACTTATATTTGTTAACTTTTGGTAAATTCAGGTCAAGTTTGATCAAAATTCTGCTTGCAATGCTGTTAAAACTGTAAAATATTGTACATTTTCTCTAATAAAAGATAAAAAGGAAGTTGTGATACATGATAATCTATGGTTAACAGACAAAACCACCGCTTCAATTTTTTACCCAGCTCTCACTCACTCCAACATTTTTATACATTTAAATGATCATTAAGTGCATATTTATTCCGTATGGGTATAAACTCAGGTGTATGCATATACGTAAGTACAAAGTAATTATATAAATAGTATATATATATATATATATATATATATATATATATATATATATATATATATATATTCATTTACAATTGTACAAATGCCCAACAGCAAAGAATTGGTGCTGATGATGCTTTAGAGAACCTAGACTTATCAAGTGTTCCAAAGGTTACTTATTCAGCGACTTGGCTATTTAAAGGTTGCCTGTAAATTAACTATATATATATATATATATATATATATATATATATATATATATATATATATATTTATATATATATATATATATATATATATATATATATATATAGAGAGAGAGAGAGAGAGAGAGAGAGAGAGAGAGAGAGAGAGAGAGAGAGAGAGAGAGAGAGAGAGAGAGAGGCCTTCTTGTACTTGAGTTGATCATGTACTTCATACGGCACACCCTGTTTATATATAGGCTATACTGTGTATATATGTATATATATACTGTATATATATACACATACATTATATATATATGCATATATATACCAGTCGACCTGCTTTTATTAAAAGCTGAACATGCACTTCATGTATGGAGGCAAATCCTATTATCACAAAAATCAAACAAATGAAATGAGAATCGTCCCGACTTCCATAACATACGTCTCTTAGCAAACCAGCAGAGGTGAGATTTCAGCAACGCTATGCAGGGTGTCTCCGCTTATCAGCGAGATTTATCGGCCACCGGCTGCGATAACATCAGCCTTCCTTATCGACCCATTAACAGAAGCAGCTCGTGAGTTCCCAGAACACGTACGGAACGGGTGACGAAGCGATTAGTCCGTTTGTCCGCTCGTTCGTTCACAAGGTCATTGTTTTTGTTTTCGGATGTCCCCTGTCGGTTAATTGAATGATAGTCAGTGTTTCTGGAGGTCTCCTTTCGGTTAAATGAATGATAATGTCATTATCTTTCGCTGTGACGATGCATGGCGGTCTCGCGAATGTCGACGGTGATGGTGTTGGTTTTAAATTTTCAGCAAGTCTTACGGTTAGATGCTCGTGAATGCTGCGCATTTTTGGAGTATGTGGAATGTGGAGACAAAACAGATGGGTATTCATTATATATATATATATATATATATATATATATATATATATATATATATATATATATATATATATATATATATATATATATATCATGAACTGAAACCTTTCACCTTTTTTTCTTGATCTTGCTCGTAAAGGAAGTCCAGAATCAGTACCTGTAGACAAGAATCAACAAGCCATTCCATTAACGACGGGAATTAAGGCAAGAACCCTGACATTGGAAGGACTGTGACGATATATGCAGATATTTTTTAAAAAATGTGAATATTGCAGCACTGTAAGTCCTCTGTGTATTCTGAAGCTCAAGGACAGATATCAACAAGGCAAAACAGCTGCTACTGAGTTCTTCAATTAGGATTGAAGAATGAATTACAGCTAAGAATACTATAAGTTTGAATGAAGTACAGTCAAGGATGGTAGAATTCTGGATGAATTACTATCAAGAATGGTAGAGTTTTGAATGATATACAATCAAGAATAATATATGTCTGAATGAAGTACAGATAGGTCTGAATGAAGTACAATAAAAAGCAATATAGGTGTGAACGAATTACAACTAAGAGTCGTGTAGGTCTGGACGTAGTATAATCAGGAACAAAATAGGTCTGAATGAAGAACAAACAAGAACAGTAGAGGTCTACATAAATGTAATACAATAAAAAATAGTATAGGTCTGAATAAGTTACGATCAGGAATAGCATAGTCTAAATGTAGTACAATCGAGAGTAGTATAGGTCTGAATGATGTACAATAAAAAAACATAGGTCTGAATGAAGTACCCTCAAGAATATATAGGTTGAATGAAACAGTCAGGACTAGTATAGCTCTTAAATGCAGTACAATCGGGAATAATGGAGTTCTAGAATTAATTTATAGGTCTGAATGAAGTACAATCAAGAATAGTATAACTTTAAATGAAAAATACAGTTAAGAACAGAATAGGTTTGGTTCATTTAAGTTCATAAGGAAATAACAAATAACAGATGCAACGCCAATAACAGGGAATGCTAGAGCAAACATGACTGCTGGCCATTAAGAAACTGACCGTGAAAAAACTATAGATAGATTTGTACCTGCACGAACCTGTAAAGGCTCTTAGAAACCTCCAGAAAAGGGGAAGGTTTCATTTTAAAGGTAAACAGTTAGGCCCTGCGTTCTTATTCACGCCTTTCACCAGTATCAGAAGTTTGGTGCTACTTTGGCTTGTTATCTAAGCGTCATCTACTCCGAGGGGCTAGTACTAAACATGGCGGAAGCTCCTTGGGACGCTGTGTCTAGTCCTAGTCTCTCGGGATCGAAGTACATATACACCCATTTGTATATTGTGTGGTCAACAAATTATTATTTTAATAAACGATGTCTTCGTGCGGCCGTCCACTTTACATTTTCCATACGGTGTTTAGTACTATACGCGTAGATACCAAGCCAAAGTAGCACCTGCAGCTTTTCACTACATTGGCGTCTTACTACTTTCTCCCAAGAAGATGCTGGCGGCGTCTTTAATCATTCATGAGCTGATATTCCAGCGTATTCATTCGGGTCAGTATGCTAAGACTGTTTTGCTGCAGAGGTATTGATGTATCGGGTGTAGCAACGGCGGTTTAGTGTGTTCGGGAGCGAGCAGCATGAGGAACAGATGAATGTACTGCGTTTTCATAATATACGTGCGCGTATTTGAGCATAGGATGGGTGTATATACAGTATATGTGTATGTACACACACACATATATATAAGCATATATATATTTATATTTGCGTGTGTACTGTTTTTATGATACACGTGCGCGTATTTGAACTTACGATGAGTAGCCTACACACACACGCATATATATATATATATATATATATATATATATATATATATATATATATATATATATATAGATATATATATATAGATATATATATATAATATATATATATATATATATATATATATATATATATATATATATTATGTGTACTGTATTTTTATAAATACAGTGGGTATATATAATATATATAATTATAGTATATATATACGTATATACTTATGTAAATATATGTATATGTATGTATTATAAACACATACATGCCTCGGGCTGGGGAGTTAAACAGTGGGCCTAGCGACACACTAGCCACGTGTCATAGGCACTGGGACCTGTTCACCACTGGCTGTTTTCTACATATATATATATATATATATATATATATATATATATATATATATATATATATATACATACACACATATATATCAAGAATTTTACAAGCGGTTGAAAAATTTAAAAGTCACAGACAAAAATAGAAAAACATTGATGTCTTAACAACTGAAATATATATATATATATATATATATATATATATATATATATATATATATATATATATATATATATATATATATATATATGTGTGTGTGTGTGTGTGTGTGTGTGTGTGTGTGTGTGTGTGTGTGTGTTGTGCTGTTTATAGGCAATTTTGGGCATATATTTATATAGCAACTGTACTTGGATATTCCTTGTAGCGATAAAAACTTCCAACTTTTTTTCAGGGACTGAATACGTTATTTTCATGTTTTCGAAAGTGGTTCTAACCGGTGCTTCTCGTGTTCTGAAATATCTTAATCCCATCTATCTTTTCATCTGAGCAGAAACTATCATGGCAGAGAGAGAGAGAGAGAGAGTTGTTTGGAAAGGGTACTTGGACCTGTTTGCAATCGTAAGATAAGTGATATTAATTGTCTCTTTATAGACAGTATGTCTATTATCTTCGTACACCTATCCTTGGTGAATGGTATTACATGTACTGTGCTCATTCTCCCTCTGTACATTTTCTCTAAACTTTTTTATCTCGGCTTGTTCCTAAGCGAGCACAACACCGGAGCAAACTGTAATATTGTCTACCACACCACTTATCGCATATCACGCGGTGCTAGAGATACAATGGCGCCTAGCGGGTAGTAGACCCAGAACGCCAGGACCCACATGGGTAAGTCCTGGGTAAACCAAGCTGCCCAGCTGCCACGAATCAAGGTCCAAATAATTCCACGAATGACCACGTTGGCCGGGGCATTCCCCAACGTTACTACTCAGAGTTTGTGGGATTTCTTTAAAGACTTTTGTGAGAAACAGGAGGTAAATCCAGTTTTATGTAACAAATAATCGCTTTCGTTTTGATGCCAGTCGACGGCTATAGTATTCAGCCAGTATCGTTTTCTATAAATGGCATTTTTTGCTCTGCTCTTTTATTGTTTTCTATACACGGCATATTAGCCCTTTTCTTGTTCTATTTTCTTCAGTAAGCATTATATATTCTAGGCCTAGGGAATGCCACTATCATCATGAAACAGATAAGCTATTTGTCTGTTTATGCCACCCAAGTCCCAGTCTCATATAGATATTTCTACAAAACAAACAATATCCCCATACGCAGGAAGCAGCAGATAAAATTTATCGCGTTGTCTGCTTCCCTGATAGAGGACCACAGCACCAGTCATCCTTACCGTCCTTTGTCGCAATATCCTTCTCTTGCATTTCAGTAAAATCTTTCAGTTCATCAGGTTTTCTCATTTTGCCACCTCCCACTGATCTACTCTACGTCTCTTCACTCACTTCCTTAATAGTTAATGTAGAAAACGCCGTCAAATCCAATTTCCATTTTATTACAGAATATAGAATTTAGGCCAAGTGCTGGGACCTATGGGGTCATTCAGAGCTGAAACGGAAATTGACAGTAAAAAGGTCTGAAAGGTGTAACAGGAGGAAAATCTCGCAGTTGCACTATGAAACATTTGTTAAAAGAGGGTGGAAAGTAAGATGGAAGACAAGAAATATGAACGGAGTTACAGTAAAAGAAATTAAAGGGGTTGCAGCCATGGGCCGAAGGGACGCTGAAAAGAACCTTAAGTAATGCCTACAATGCACCGCATGGGGTCCACTGATGCCCCCCCCCTACAGGGGATTTCCATTTTATTTATTCATTTATTTATTCTTCTAAAAGCACTCTCGTCTGTTAATACAAAAGCATGAGGTGATTCTCTTTCTCCAGTTTCCTCTTCCTCCTCGAAGCTCTCGTTTCAAACGCACGTTACCTCAAGAAGTAACTTTTTTTTTCTCCAGAGTTCTCCAAATTTCAGACACTTATCTCACAGTCCATCTTTGGACCGAGATGTTTGAAATTATAACTTATTATAAAAGTTCTCTAAATTCAAAACAAGACAACAGCTCACCTTTCTCTGAGCCAGACCATGTTGTTTTTTTTTTTATTTTCATTTCGGTCGTTAAAAAATCAATTTTTTTTCTATTTTTTCAGTGACTTTTTAAATTTTTTCAGCCGCTTGTAAAATTCTTGATATCGTATCTTGACTAGCGAAATGGGTTGCTGAAGTATTTTGACAAGTAAAAGGCCTGCTTCTGTATCTTGACAAGTAAAAGGCCTGCTTTTGTATCTTAGCAAGTAAATGGCTTGCTTTTGCATCTTGACCTGCAACATGGTTGCTGATTTTCTTGTCAAGTAAAATGCTTACTCGAGCAGACTGACCAGTAATATGCTTGCTCCTGCACTTGACAAGTAAGAGAGTGACTCTTATAACTTGACAAGTAAAAGGTCTGCTCTTGTGTCTTGATAAATAAAAGGTTTGCTCTTGTATTTTGACTAATAAAAGGTTTGCCTTTGTACCTTGACCAGAAAAATGCTTGCCTACCTAGAAATTGTACATCACTCACCATTCCTATACTAACTCTTCCTTTTATGCAATATAATCATGGACATGTTTTTTTTTAGGAATTCTAGAGAATCATCGTAGATTTTTATCTGCCAACGTCAATTGTACATTTTACAACACTGGGTTAAAGAACTATGTCGAATATAACATTAAATGAGTTATACGATATTATATAACGTGTGAATTTATAATATGTGATTTATAAAAGATTACAATATGCGCATTCAATGTCACATTTATTTTACTTGTAAACATCAGGATACTTGCGAATAAAAAGCATAAACCTGTTATTCCATAAAATTGTGACCCTCTATGATTGTGGCAACACTGAATTAAAAAATAAGCCATTCTATCACTACGTCTACTTAACTATGTACAACATTTTCTTCACGAGAACTTATTCCGTTGTCCTTCGTTAGGTAGGTGTGGCGTTAACATCCGGAGGTTAAGTTGCAAGTTTGCAACATCAGACTAGGGGGGAAGTGGCGTGACTTATCAACTAGAATATCGTTTCTTTACATCTCTGGCCTTTTTTTTAAATTATTGTTGTTAGACAAGCTAGATGTTATCAATAGCTTATGCTTTTCAAAAAGAAAATAAACAAAATTATGTTTTAAAGGGCTATACACCAACTGCGTCTAGCCTGTCATAGTGATGAGGCATCCTGAATCAAACCAACTCGTTGCTACTGCGAAGCTGATCTAGTCTACACTCTTAGGCCCGCCGTGTTATCTGCTGATGATGGCAGTTCTGAATAACGCAAGCAGTTGAGAGAGAGAGAGAGAGACCTTGAATAGTGAATACGAGCCTGTTGCCATATGGTGGTGCAAGCAACTCTTCCCCCACTACACAGTACACACCCACCCCTTAACATCCAGGGGTAGGCAGAGATTGTTCCCGCCACCCTACTACAGATACGTAAGAGGACGACGCTTCTCAGCTATCTCGATTCTTTGAAGCAAGATTTGATGCCTGTTCATTATCTTGAAGCAGAATGCTTTTGATATCCAAGGCAGAAAATAAATTCAGCCCTTCTTCTTTACTTTTGAGTTTTAGAGTTGGAATAACTTACGAGGACGCAATAGGAAATAGGAATAGTCAAACATCTTTTCCCCTAGTGCACGTTGCTCGGCTGACTTGGTTGGGAAATGGAAACAGGAAAATTATTTAACAAAATACGTTTGACGGGTCCTTATCAACTTCCTAAAAAGGATGTGAATACAATGCATTATACGTTCAACTGTTAGGATGTGGTTAACGATGGAAGAATTTCTTGCAAACAAAAGATTTATTTTTATATTTTATATCTCGTCGCTGCGTGTATCGTTTGCATTGTCAACGTTTCCGTTTTAATATATTTTCGCGGTATTTTATTTGTTTTTAGCTAAGTTTACTTTTTTCAGTTATAGTTATATGTTTATCAATGTTGTCTGTTTTGTAACCAGGTGGTGTTTAATGTGACAGTCGAATGTCGCTGATAACGACATGAAAAGAATAATGTGCTCTCTCTCTCTCTCTCTCTCTCTCTCCCAGCCCTTTATCACCCTTTATCATCCTAACAAAACTGCGTACCTTCTCGTTCTCTTGTCTCTCGCGAGCGTGTGTTCCGTCAAGGTCAGTTTCTGCCATCATGAAAGCAAAGTTTCCTGAAGAATCTGTAATTACATTTGCCTATTCGCCTCCATCTTGTACTCAGTACCGCTCTCTCTCGATATAAAAGCAGTATGGCTCACCATTTAGCGCTGCTTCTCCGTAGATCAAGAACTTGGTCTACTTCTTTTCCGTTCCAATTTGATTTTGAATTTCAACTCCCACCCCCCAACTCCCTTCACAGCTCCCCACCAGTACCTCACCCAGGGCTCATTCGGTGAGTGGCTTTAGTACCAGGCAACGATTCATACGTAGCATAGGAGTGCGTGGCTGAAAAGGTTGAGTCACATATAATATAGTAACCCTGCGTCTTGAGTCATGTACCCCGTAGTGGGTCCCAGCCTGGAATGATGGTTATTTATGTATGTAAATATATACATACATGTGTGTAAAGAGAGAGGGAGAGAAAAGATACATCTTTCGAACAGTGAGCTCGTTTTGTTCCTCACAACAGAAATAGATGAATGTTTATGTAGAGACTGTAATGTTCGACTCATCATGAACAAAAATTTAAATTTAATTTCTGAACACGTCAATGAATGTCTCATTATTTTCATGAACTTATTTAAAGCACAGATAGTTCTGCTGTATTATTCACCTTCCATTTTAGTTTCCATTTGTCTCTTTTCCTCAAGCCCCTCCCCACTCACTCTCTCTCTCTCACAATAAGCTGTAGGTCCCGTTGCTAAGTAACCAGTTGGTTCTTAGCCACTTTAAATAGGTCTAATCCTTCGGGCCAGCCCTAGGAGAGCTGTTAATCAGCTCAGTGGTCTGGTAAAACTAAGGTATACTTCTCTCTCTCTCTCTCTCTCTCTCTCTCTCTCTCTCTCTCTCTCTCTCTCTCTCTCTCTCTCTCTCTCTCTCTCTCTCTAGAGAGTGAAACATTCAATTCATTAACTGTATGTAGGTAAATGTGTGACCAAATAAAATCTAAATGACTGGTGAACTGATATTCAATAATAGATCTGAGATATAGACGGGCAACTAGAAGATCAGAATAAGAGAGATACCTGCAATGTAATGTTACTCGACAACACATAAAAGTAAAACCCTCTGAGTCCTTACAAGTTAATGTAACCACCTAAAATGTCACGTGACTGCTCTTCAGTCCAATTAACTCATAAATCAGTCGGCTGTTGCCCTTGGGGGCTGTGGCATTAAACATTTTCGATGCTTCATTGACCATCTGCGTGTCTTTGATAAATTGCTCTTTGATTTTGGGGGGAAATGCGGACAAATGGATCAATAATTACCGTTATTTGACCTCCCACGGCTGTTTAGCACGACACCTGTTAGGGTGTATGCTTTATCTGCCAGCTCTTTTAAAAATCAATGACCGGATCTCCTGCAAACACCCTTAATGACGCCTCTGATAAATGTAAACAAACGAACGCTATCTAGCACCCTCCGTGCCGGGAAGGAAGCGTCCTGTTGCCATGGCAACGCGTCATGTGGTTGCAGGAACCGCGCGCATGTCTCTTCAATCAAAGAATATTCTAAAAAATATTCATTATTTATTTATCAACAGCTTTAGTCAATAATCAAAGTTAAAAGATCTCTTGGGCGCAAGATTTCGGTACTGTCGAAATTAGGCAAAATGAATAAAATACCCGACGAAAATAATACACAAAACTTTTTCATTCCTCATGCGTTCTTGATTCTCGATTCCTAAACACCGTCCTCAGTGTTACGTGATGCTTTGTGACGGCCAGACATCCTAGCAGGTTGTAACATCACAGCGTCGTTACATCATAACGAAGGCCCCATGACTTGACCGCCAAACGTTGGGGATTGTAGGGACGAGATCAGGTCACCGGAAAGAAGATTATATCCTTTCGTCTCTGAGTAATTCTGTTCTTGCTGAGGTAAGGTAATCGATGGGAAATTATTTGAGTTAATTTGATGTTTCTTTTCTCGTGACTGGACTTCCTTCTCTCTCTCTCTCTCTCTCTCTCTCTCTCTCTCTCTCTTAGATGCAATCTTCTAGACGTACTTAGAAATAATCAGTGTTTTGTTTCAGCAATATTTACACATACACACACACAAAGACAACGTATTAATATATATATATATATATATATATATATATATATATATATATATATATATTTGTATATCTATATATATATATGTATATATATGTATATATATATATATATATATATATATATATATATATATATATATATATATATATGTATGTATATCTATATATATACAGTATAATATATATTTGTATATCTATATATATATATATATATATATACAGTATATATAATGCATATAAATAATTTATATATATATATATATATATAATGAGGAAGAGATAGAGATTTATAGCTCTTTAATAAATAATACATTTATAATTGCAGCTCGACTATGAGTGGGCAAAGCAAATGTATTTGGTGGTTAACAAAATTGCTACAATTCTCCTTCCAACAAGGTGGTGGTGTTTATAAGGATTTTGCAATGTTACAATACGTACACTTTCTTAAGTGGGATTACTTAGAAATTCCAAAAGTGAAAAGTAGCATTATTCAACTGTCTCGTAAGGGGAGGTTTTTCCGATGCTGTGATCATTTTTCCTGGAAAAACACACTTTTACGGTTCCATCTTCCTAATGCATCGTATAACAACAAAACGCCACATTTTCCCTTGTTTAAGTATAATTATCAACAAAGTGAACATACATGTACACGTATATGAACGCAGAAAATCTCAAAAGCAATGCCACCTGTTAAGATTCAAAAGTTATTTGATAATATTACCTTATGTAAAAGAAGAAAATCTATCAAAGCATTTTCCCCAAGATTTGCATTCCGAGAAAGTATATCAAGGAAGACGAAATAGCGTTCCCTGAAGCCCCACACAGAAGATAACCAAATACCACTCAAATATAAAAGAAGAGAACGAAGCTACTGGTGAGCCAGAGGAAGGAGGGCGTCAAGATTCAAATGTCTTGTAGAGTCTCGCCAAGTTTCAAGGGTTTTGGTGCTGGTAAAACCCGAAGCCATAGAACAGTGGTTTGACTGATTAGATCAGTCGCTTTTCCTTGCCCCAGACTGTGGGCGTTCCTTTGCAGTTGTGTAAGAGCGGGAATTAACCATAAGACATTTATGACGACAAAGCATACACACCATCGCATGCGGTTTCACGTCTTCATTTTCTAAAGCAGTAGCATCGGTAGACTTATCGTTAAGCTTACATAGGCCTAGGCCCAAGAAACCAGCAAGTATTCAGCCTTAAAAACGCAAACTGGCTTCGTGTGCATGCAAGTGCTGAAGTTATAGGACTAAAGTTGAAACGCCAGTGTGATGTTAGGATGTTGGGGTGCCAGAGCTCAGGCGGTGTAATTATGTCCAAAGTAAAAAAATTAATGACCCTTGGGCCTATCTGTCTAGATTAAGCCAGCCTTGCGCTGGCATGGGCTCTTGTCCTTAGGCCGTAAACATCACGTCTTGAAAGCTCACACTATAAGCTTGTGTAAGTCATCTATGCAACTATTTCTGTAGAGCTATATAGGACTTACCCGTCTTTGTATGGAATGTTTTCACATATCCAGGGGCCACTATCTTTTCATCATTCTTCTAACAAATGAACAGGCTTTCATCTCTTTCCTGGATTCAGTTCTCCCACGTACGTCAATCTCTTAAGGAATGTACTTCTATTTCTTATGGAAAA
>NC_089750.1:65999706-66007206 GCF_040412425.1 Macrobrachium rosenbergii
CACAAAATTATCGATCGTGGCGGAGATAAAGTTTAATTCAACGGACGTTTTCCTTCTCCGATCCTGTCTTGGGAGTCTGTTCAAGTGCGTTTAGTCTCTCTCTCTCTCTCTCTCTCTCTCTCTCTCTCTCTCTCCCAAAAACGTTTTGGTGTCATCTCATTACACAGCAACAAACTGTAACCGACTCCAACAAAAACAAAGAAATAGAATTTAAGAAGGCATGTTTGGCGAACGTATTGTTTTTTCAAGCTGGTTACTACAAGCACTCTCGCAATGGGTTCAAAATGATGCCACTTTGTAGGTCACGTATGTAAAACTAGGCCGTCTTTAGTTGCCCTGGTTTCTACATAACAATGTTAAGAAAACAATATGAATAGGGGGTGGGGGTAGTACCCACCTCAGTACATTAAGATAATTAATAATAACATTAATTAATCATTCCAGACGATGGACTGAATTATGGATTCAGGTCACGTGCCATGCACATGGCCTTTGCAGCGTAACTCATTGTTCACAATGCATGACCATGATGCAACCTTCTCTGTTTACACTATACAGAGTATAATTATATATATATATATATATATATATATATATATATATATATATATATATATATATTACAAGCCGTTAACCTGTAACATGGGATGGCATTAAAAGAACATTATAATTGTAAAAAAGAAGCTTTGTTTACCAGGCACTTTCAAAACTTATACCTATACCTAAAACCCGAGGAGATCTGACTCTGAGCTACGAGGAAAATTTCGTTATCGCAGTATCGCCAACGTCAAACATTAAAAAAATGCAGAGTAATGATGGAGATTTCCGTTGGAAAAAATAGAGAATGCGTCGTTGGCAACTCTGCTATGGCGAGCGGTGTCAACTGACAGGGGACCGCGATGATTTAGATTTTTTGTGGCGTCTCCAACGGGTATTTATCGTAATTTCATTTTCTGTCCTTGTATTGACAAAGACGCTTGTTCTTATCAATTTTCCATCCACAGGACCATCACGTTTCTAAGTGCAATGCTTTAATAAGGAAAATATGAAATATTTGATGCATTGGTCACACACATGCATGTGTGTGCTTGAGAACATGTTCACCATGTCGCTTGCAGAATCGTTACCAAATCCTCGTGATTCGTTAAGCACAATTATCCTAGGTACAGAAATGTGCGAAGAGCTTTACGTTGATACGGAGCAAAGTATTTATCATTTTATCTTGATGAATTATGACCTTCAAACCATCGACCCAAAATTGTACATAATCATTCTTATTCGCAAAATCATACATTTACTAACATTATTCACGGTATAATGTTCGCACAGATCTGTGCGTGTGTGTTTGTCCCTTGTGGATTATTTTGTTCCTAGGTAAACACGACCAGATCTCTGTAACAACAAATAAATATATAAAGTAAAAGAAAATTCAAATTATTCACTGTTCGTTTCAACATTATAGATAAGTTACGTTTTCTGAAATGCCTTATCTCCGTGGTTCCGAGAGTCCGTTACACCTTAGTTTCATCACAATTATATCTAATGGCTTACTTCAGGAGTGCGGGGGGCTCTTACTAGAATAAAAAAAACTAGGCGGGATTACCTGCGGAAATTGAGTAACTGTTTTCGTTAAACACGACGATGACACAATACAGTTTCCTTTGATAAAACTGCCTCTCTCTCTCTCTCTCTCTCTCTCTCTCTCGGTGTGGTTGTATGTGGAAAATAGACCAATGTTCCAAATAAAAATACAATTTTTTTCTAGTTCTAGTAACGTGAGTTTCCAGGACATTTTCCTACAAACTTATGATCTTCATAAAACCGACTATGTAAACGCAGCATTTCAACAATTTATTCCGTAATTCAACCAATGATTTCACACTTCAAAGCAGCCTCCACCGTCAAAAGCACAAGGTTGTCATTCTTCGGTAGTCACGCTGTGCCTGGATTTCAAGGAAGTCCTTTCATACGAGTTCCTCTGTTCACCGTACCCGTAGCGGACACGGCGGGCGTTCGCATGTTATCCAGCCACGCTGTCGCTGACAACGGTTGCACATTCGCGCGGGACGGATGAACCGATTCTTGTGTTACGTGGTATGCGGACGGGTACGCCACGTTGCTGACGGGAATGCTGATCTATCCTGTTTTTTATGATATACGTGTTTTATAGAACGTTTTTATTTTTAATTTGCTAACGTAATTATGCCTGTTGTTTTTAAATTGCTGGCCTACTGTTGACGTACTTTAGATGCTGCAAGTGAATACATAGACCTAGGAATATAGTTACTAATTATGACCTTCACGTTTCAGTTACATTTCTCAATTTATTAACAGCACGTCTTCTCCATTACACATACTGAATCATGCATGGCAAGTAAAACTAGACTGGGTAAATTTATAAGAAATATGACCAGAGAGACAATAGTGTACCGATAGCCTACAAATGCATGACCAGATAGTAAATTATAAATATTACCACAAAGCTGATATTGAAAGCAGATACGTAACAAATACGACCCGAACGAAAGAACGAGAATTATGGCACTGTAAACAAAAAATATCAAACACAAACGAAAGAGCGAGAATTATGCCACCGTAAACAAAAAAATATCAAACACAAATAGAACAAATCCTTCAAATAACTTGCGACATTGTCAATAACACGTAATAACTCGCAACTGCTTTCAGCTTGCGTGCACGAAGACGGAAGGAAGATGAAAACAAACAAACACGCACCTTAGTTTCTTGATGACTTGTAAGAAAACAGCATGCAAGACTAGTTGTGCAAACAAGTGGGACTTGCTGTGTAAACTAGTCCGTTCCTGCAAACCAAGCAGAGTGAAAACTGCGGTTATTTACCGCGAAGGCTGGAAACTGTCATGAATTCTTAAAAAAAATAAATAAATAAATAAAAATGGATATCACATGGTATTGCACAGCTGAGCTTCAGGAAGCCGGAAATAATTTTGTAAATAGGTATCACCAACTCTATTTTTTTTTATCTTTTTTGTTTTACACTGAGAGATCATTAATATGGGCTTAATAAGCAGTACTACAGTACTGCTAGTTCTTCCTTGGGCCCGAGTTCGAGTCTCCGGCCGGTTAATGAAGAATTAGAAGAATTTATTTCTGGTGATAGAAATTCATTTCTCGCTATAATGTGGTTCGGATTCCACAATAAGCTGTAGGTCCGTTGCTAAGTAACCAACTGGTTCTTAGTCACGTAAAATAAGTCTAATCCTTCGGGCCAGCCCTAGGAGAGCTGTTAATCAGCTCAGTGGTCTGGTAAAACTAAGCTATACTTAACTTTGTACAGTACTGCTACCATTTGTGTTAGTAGACTATACCAATACCATTTATATTAAAATTAAGCTAAAAATGTTTGTCAATTAAGCTAGTATATAATTTTCATTTTTTAGTCCATCAGATACAACGAATCCAGGTAAAAAAAGTCACAGGAAAAAAGTCACAGAAAGAAAAGTCACAATAGTCTTTCCTAGATAGTGACCCCCAAGGGTTTTAAACCGGTATGTATCCACCTTTGCGGCGTGTTTAGTACAAGCCCGTTGGGGATTTCCATATAAACATAAACAAAAGATTGTAAATATCGTAAAGATAATGACCCCCAAGAAATATTGTAAATTTTTCCCCGTGACTTTATTACCGGCCACCAAACTGAAGACCTAGACAAAGTTCTTAAATGTAAATGAATTGCAAAGCCTGTTTGGTTATGAAGCTATTCTGATAATTATGTTAAAAAAATCATCGTAAAATTGATGAGAACTAAACAAACAATATCACAGATTTAATGACGACTGAAAGTATTGGGAAATATACGGTTAATCAATAGATTAACTAAACTTTAGCATGTAAGCAGTTACATTAACAATAACATCTAAAGTGCATATATATATGTATATATATTATATATATACAGTATATATACAATATATATATATATATATATATATATATATATATATATATATATATCAGATAAAGACCATCGAACTTCATTGCCATAAGAGTCTTCATGACAATAGTAGTTAACACAGGGAACTACCACGACTTTAACAACAATTATCATGAAAGTAAAAGTTATTGTGGACTCGATAACAATCATAATAATCCTATTATAATCTTATTAAGCTCCTACAACTATTTTATTTAATGTTCCTTTTAGGTAGGTCGGTGGTTTCCTGTTCTGTTGTTCCATGATGATTTTACTCCTACTATTTTGCCCCTAATATTTCATCCTCTTCTAAAGCTCGCGCCGACGGCCTCCACATATAAAATTGAAAACTGCGTCAAATTTCACGATTTAAAAAATTGGCAAAATTCAGTCACGACTCTTTTAGAGTGGCTGTGATTTAACCCTAATGGATCACGCTGCCGTCACTTGAAAACTTTCCACTTTTGAATTGTGGATGGTTTAACCTTAAAATTATTCATGATTTAATCTCAAAATTGTCTATGATTTAATCTTAAAATTATGTATGATTTAAACTCAAAATTATTTATGATTTAACATTAAAACTGTTTGTGATTTAACCATAAAACTGTTTATTATTTACTGAAAATTGTTAATGATTTAATATAAAAAAATTTTATGATTTAAACTGAAAATTTTTATGATTTAACCTTAAAATTGCATATGGTTTAACCTTAAAATCTATATGACTTAAAATTATTTGTGATTTAACATTAAAACTTTATTATTAAACATTAAAACTGTTTATGATTTAACCTTAAAATTTGTATGATTTAACCTTAAACTTGTTCGTGATTTAGCCTTTAAAATTGTTTAAGATTTGACAATAATTAATCAAAGACATTTTCCGAAAACATCTGCAGAAATTCTGAGGCAAAATGGACGACCGCACAGTCGAGAAGATCTTCGCCGGGAGTCTGGAGACCCTTCCACCTGTGGGGTCAAAGGTCTGCCGAATTTTTACCTCCTCAACTTTCACAGGTAAGGTCACAGACGAAGGCTTAGTGTTGACTAATATTTATTACTGTATATAATTAGGCGCGGGCATGCACGCGTGCGCACAAACACTCACACATCATATATGTGCATATATATATATATATATATATATATATATATATTTTTTTTTTTTTTTTTTAAACTGAAGTACCGATGAATAATATATTTCTTAATATATTCAACTAGTAAACAAATATCTTTAATTTTTGTTTTGTTTTGCAACAGCTACCGTTTGCATATTGCAAATCACCATTATGTTACAGTAGTAAAGTTAGCAAAATTAGGGCCCAGTCTATTACTTCGGTGTTGCAACATTAACTGTTGCAGGGAAACTGTAAAGAGTCAATATTGGGTAATTTTCCAAATTAGAACATAGGGTCTTTTCCCCCTGAAGTAAAACGTAGCTAAAATCTATTATTTATTTTTGTATATAATTCTTCATCCACACTTACAAAATTTTGATTATGTAAGGACGAAACTGCCATATTTTCGGTCGTTCACACCAAAGGTTTTACTATTTATTCTGTTCGTAACACTGAACTTTTCTCCTCAGGAATCTGGTTTTCCTAGCATTAACCAGCACGGGAAAATTTTCCTACAGTCTTTGTATTAGCCTATAAGCATTTTTTTTTAATAAGAAGGGATGGTGTTGAGTATGCTGATGAGACTTACATGCATTGCAACTTACCATAAGGACGCTTTTTAAAAGCTATTTTGTACGTGCGTTTATTGCATCTGAACCGGTTGTTGGTGCCACAAGAGCGTTAACCTGATAAAGACTGGTGCTATCAGCGCGTGGTAATCTCTAAGCCTTGTACAAACTACCCATTGTGTACATTATCTATAGTACTCGATGCGTGATGCCGGGATGGGAGTTTTTGTAGGGGGGCAGGGGAACCCCTCCCGCTCGTGCATCGATCGCGTATCGAACTTGGTCTAGATTTTTCACATGGCCTTGAAATCGGATGCTGAGACGTGAATTTCCATTCATTCTTTCACGTCTTTTCTGTGATTCCATATTTTTTCTTTTTTTTTTCATTTACGTCTTTACTTTGGTTACATTTCTCTTCTTTTTTTTTGTCTCGTATCTGTCTTTTACTGAAGTCGATTTTACTTTTAAAAAGTGGAGTCGATTTTACTTGTATAAACTGAAGTCGATTTTACTTTTAAAAAGTGAAGTCGATTTTACTTTTATAAACTGAAGTCGATTTTACTTTTAAAAACAAATTTCGAATTTACCTTTAAAAAGTGAAGTCGATTTTACTTTTAAAGGCTAAAGTCAATTTTACTTTCAAAAACGGAAGTCGATTTTACTGTGAAAAAAAGTTTTTACTTTAAAAAACTAAAATCGAATTTACTTTTAAAATCTGAAGTCGATTTTACTTTGAAAAACTGAAGTCGATTTTGCTTTTAAAAGCAAGTCGATTTACTTTTAAAAACAAGTCGATTTTACCTTTAAAAACTGAAGCCAATTTTACTTTTAAAAACACATCGATTTTACTTTAAAAAACTGAAGTCGATTTTACTTTAAAAAACTGAAGTCGATTTTACTTTTATAAACTGAAGTCAATTTTACTTTTAAAAACAAGTAGGTTTAACTTTAAAAAACTCAAGTCGATTTTTCTTTTAAAAACAAGCCAATTTTACTTTCAAAAACAAGTCGATTTCACATTTATAAACTGAAGTTAATTTTACTTTAAAAAACTGAAGTCGATTTTACTTTTAAAAACTGAGGCCAATTTTGCTTTTAAAAAAAAGAAGCCAATTTTGCTTTTAACTGTATACAATTTCGAAGTCTGGTGTCCTTCGTAACTTATAGCAACGTCATCGTCACAGCCGACGTATCCTGGAAAATACAAGTTTTCCTTGAACGTAATGGGTTGAAAACCTTTGTGATATCAACCATAATATCTTACTCTTCCGCTCTCTCTTCCCAGTGGAGTCACTCCGAACTCAGGGCAGTGTCCAATTTCATGCAGAGCATCTACTTCCGTCTGGCTATCATGGACTTGTCAGCTGTTTTGAAATCTTTTTGTATCGCGTATAAACAAGGAAAAAAAATGCGCCGAAATTTCTTCGGCGCAATAAATTTTTCTGTACAAAGTATAATCAAGGCCATCGAAAATAGATCTATCTTTAGGTGGTCGCGGTATAATGCTGCATGAGCCGCGGCCCATGAAACCCTCAGCCGGCCGTGGTGGCCTGTCCTATATCGTTGCCAGAAACACGATTATGGCTAATTTTAACCTTAAATAAAACAAAAACTACTGAGGCTAGAGGGCTGCAATTTGATATGCTTGGTGACTGGAGGTTGGGTGATCAACATATCAACTTGCAGCCCTCTAGCCTCAGCAGTTTTTAAGATCTGAGGGCGGACAGAAAAAAAGTGCGGACAGAAAAAAGTGCGGACAGAAAAAAAGTGCGGACAGAAAAAAGTGCGGACGAACAGAGTTTAATTTTCAGAAAACTAGAGGGCGTAACAGTCATAAGCCGTGACTTGTCAAGAACAC
>NC_089750.1:66012206-66022206 GCF_040412425.1 Macrobrachium rosenbergii
TATATATATATATATATATATATATATATATATATATATATATATATATATATATATATATATATATATATATGGTGACCAATAGACTCTCTCTCTCTCTCTCTATGCATATATACGTGTGTATGTGTATATATATACATATACTGTATATGGATATAGATAAATTGGTATGTATATTAATCAGGCAAAATTACCGACAATTTGCATAAACACCATTGTATTGGATAAATGCGATTTAGTTCAACTAACTGGTCAAATATATAGGTCATTTTGCAGTTACAAAGATTAGATTAAGTTAGTTATATATACATATATATATGTATGTATATACATATATATGTGCGTGTGCGTGTGTGTATAATATATGAGAGAGAGAGAGAGAGAGAGAGAGAGAGAGAGAGAGAGAGAGAGAGAGAGAGAGAGAAAGGGAAATACATAATCCGACGCGATCCTGTTACCGTAACTCTCCCTCTACTTCTTCTCCTCCTCCAAGTTCTTCGGAGGACAGAAGTACGGCTACCGCCCCATCCCTCGCGTGATCCTGGGCTCAGAGCTGCTGATGCTGCGAGAAGCCCTCGTCAACATGGGCGTGGACGTCATCCTGATCGACAGGTGGTACAAGAAGGACACCAACTCGGTGCCCTTCGTCTTCAACCTGCAGTCCATTTCGTCCATCCTCGTCAATTTCAACAACAAGGTAGGATATGATTGAGTGAGTGGTGGGTCTAGTTTCCTCTAGACTCTAGAGGGTGAATGCCATCAGTGAACCTCACGTGATGCACTGTAGGCGTTACTGAAGGGCAGAATATGAGTGACTTGGTGGTCTGTCTAGTTCCCCATACAGGGTTAATGCCATCAGTGTACCTCCCGTGATGCACTGTAGGCATTACTGAAGGGTAGAATATGAGTGACTTGGTGGTCTCTCTAGCTCCCCATAGAGGGTTAGTGCCGTCAGTGCACCTCACGTGATGCACTGTAGGCGTTACTGAAGGGTAGAATATGAGTGACTGGGTGGCCTCCCTAGTTCCCCATAGACGGTTAGTGCCGTCAGTGCAACAAACGTGGTGCACTGTAGGCATTACTGAAGGTTAGAATATAAGTGACTGGGTGGTCCGTCTAGTTCCCCATAGAAGGTTAGTGTATCAGCGTACCTCATGTGATGCACTGTAGGCGTTACGTAAGGGTGTTTGCAGCATCCCTTAGGACCCTAGCTGCACCCACTTGCAAGCCTTTTATTTGACCTCCATTCCCGCTTCCCTTATTCAGTCTTGCTGTCCAACCTCTCTGACTATTACTTCTTAGTTCAACTGTGCTCTTTTTTCCAGTTCCACCTTTAGATCCTGATACTTCATCTTTGTTTACTGGATCTCTTTATCTAGCTGTCCGGCCACTCCAACTTCTCTCTATTTCTGTTTTTCCCTAGAAATATAATAATTCCTAATAATTCTTATTTCAAAAAGCAATAGTGTCTATTACCCATTTTCTTCGGGCTTAACGTAGAAAACGGGAAGTAGGCTGCAGCGACGAAAATATCAACCTTGACAACGTTTTCCTTTCTCTTCGCCTTTCCCCAACGGCAGCGTGTCCCGAAACTGCAAGCCCAGGACCAAGCCACCTGGTGGGACACCCTGGCGAAGATGCAGAAGCTCCTGAGGAAGGCTGCCCAGGCGTGCTACAACACTCACAAGATGGACAAGGAAGCCATGCATAATTATTTCATGTCCGGTGAGTAATGGTTAGAAGACTTTCCGACTGCATGGCCTATGCACGTACAGAAATATAAATTTAAACACGTTCTTGCGAATGTATACATGTACACACTCATATACATATATATTATATGTATATATATGCATACACATCAATCGCAAAATTGTACCGTGCGTTCATACAAAGATTAACTGGATTATATTTAAGAGAGATTTAATTCACAAAATTTACAAGCTTTCAAAGGACCAGCTGTCCTCATCGTCTTTGAAAGCTTGCAACTCTTGTGAATAATAAAATATCTGTTAACTGCCATCCGGTTTAAATCAGGTCAGGCCAAACACAATATATATATATATATATATATATATATATATATATATATATATATATATATATATATATATATATATATATATACATACACACACACACACACATATATATATATATATATATATATATATATATATATATATATATATATATATATTGTTACAAGTGCGTCTTGGCTGATCAGTTTATTACTTGATTTACGTAATTTTTTCATGGCCCTGCATGCCAAGGACACACGTAACCTGTCACTTGAAGCCACGAATTAACCTCAAAGACAGTCGTTATATTAACCAAAGGTCGCCAGTTAAGGGTAATTAACCTTAACAAAGAATATTCAAGGAATAAAGACTTTATGATAAATGTCACCAACTGCAGACGCAGAAAAAATCTCTACTCGTTAAGATGGTATTAAATACAAAACGCAACGGTTCTTCCAAACAATGGATCCGAGACACAAAGAATGCATAGAGAATTAAAATGACTTGCTTACCCTAAGTCCTAGTACTCTCAATGGAATAATTTGGATGAAGCTAAACAATATAATAATTTGGCTTAATCTAGACGTCATAAAAGCGTCTACCGTAAGTGGTGGCTGGAGGATGAAACAAAGGAAGTTGGAAATACAGACGTGGATAAGTAATTGACGAAGTTTTGAACAAAAACACAGACTTTACCTTGGACGAAGCGTTGCTGCGCATACAACGGACGATCGGAAGTTCTGGAGAATAATTCGTCACTTCACAATTCACTAATAGAAGGTGATAGACAAAGGGTGGAGAGACCAAAAAGACGTCTGATCTCTGCGACAGTTCAAATCTCTCTCTGCTCCTTGTCTGACCGGCGTTGGGTCAAACAGGGAATGCATTCATGTCCTGGGGGGTCAAGTTTTGTCAAAAACATTGGCCAAGGAGGACAGGTAGAAAAAGCTTTAAGACCACCTATCTTAAGGTTGGATATGGAAATTTTCTATGGGGTGAAATGCCTAACGCTACCGAGTTCTTTCCTACACACGAACGTTAAAATTTGAACTGGCTACGTGACCCGGCCGCTACAACACCCGTCCTTCCCGCCTTGGTTCATCTGATATTACTACAAAGAAATACATTGAGGGCGAACAGCAGTAATATTTATATATATATATATATATATATATATATATATATATATATATATATATATATATATATATATATATATATATATATATAAAAATTCGATTTGATATTCAAGTTGTGTGAAGAAGGATGATTTTCATGAAAGTAAACGTAAAAGAGGTGTCAGTTTGACGAATGGCATGTTATGATCTTCTGAAGAAGGCTGATAAGAAAGACTAGTGATAAAAATGGCGGGAGGGGGTTGGGGGGAAACCAGTCCAAGCCTGCTAATCTTCGAGCATTTGGAAAGTTAATTTGTCAATTGATAACAAACGTATTCCTTAATGGACTTCCATGGAGGTGCGAAAAAGTGTTAATGTTAACAGAGTTCTCATATTTCTTACATTTGCAGGGTAAATTATGTTGGCAGTTTCTTGTTCCTCTAAAATGCCATCTATTTTAAGGGTAAATTCCTTGCTAAATTATCATCAGCAAGAATTTACTCTCAAAATAGGTGGGATTTTAGGGGAACAAGAACCTGTCAACCCAATTTTCCCAGCAGACTTAGAAATGATATGAGAACTCTATTAAAAATAATGGCTCTTTGAACCTACATGAAGCCCCATAAGGAATACTATAGTTCCATTTACTTCTGATTAGTTTTCCACTTCTAACTCTTTTCACGCTATGATTTCAACCATCTTCTAGCCCTCTTTCTGTATTTAACATTATCTGCTGTTATTTCTTTCCATTGAACACCAAAAGTTTCTGGACTTTGAATTTCAAGTCAATGGCCCCTGTGGGCTTGTTCTACATGAACAGGGCTTATGTTCTGAATAATAATAACAATAATTTCCCTCCTCCTTGCTTGCTTCTGCAGTTCCTCGTTCATTCACCTCTGATGGCGCTTTACAAGGAAAACAACTTCGTCATTTGTCAACCATTTTTTTTTCATAGTAATAGATTTATAATTCAGTCACTTATTTTCTCTCTCTCTCTCTCTCTCTCTCTCTCTCTCTCTCTCTCTCTCTCTCTCTCTAACTTACACTTAACCTAAAAGCTTAACTTGAGCAAAGAGCATCTTTTTCACTGTATACTTCCCGCAACATTAAGTATTCTTCTATTCTACATTTATAGGAAACTTTCAGTTGCCTCTCTCGTCTTCTAGACATGATGTTGGATCAGTTAATGATTTGACCAAACATAAGTAATTTATGTTTTCGAATACCTGCTTACATTAGTCAGCCTTGTCTCTTAACACAACACCCATGTCATTATCGTCATGTCAGTGTCTTGGGCTCCATTTGTAATGTAGAATTCTTCTCTGCTAAAAGTTCATGCAGGCCACTTTTCAGGTATTTTTTCAGTTAGCTCTGCACCTTCCTACTGTCAACAACGCTATTTCTTCGTCCTTCCTTCAGTCCTGAGGGTTGTCCTTCTCCCTTTTTGCCTTAAAAGCAAAGAACAATAATAACAACAACAAAAATAGCTTATTAGCCACTAACTGCAGCTATCTTTTATAATCGCTGCTTTAGCTCAGAACACTGCGTCATGCTGTGACGTGGTCTGCATTGTTGTGATACAGTGGTTTTTTTTTTTTTTGTTCCTGATCCATCGGATGCTCGCTTGATTTTTTCTTCCTTTTTTTTTAATGTGAGCTCATCTGACTAACCCCTTTCATAATTCTTTGTGTAAACTCATTTATTCATTTACCATTTTTTTACGAGACTATAATCCATTTTCTTTATTTGTCGTACGTTTCTCGTGACGTCTTGATAATAATTTTCCTCCTTTTATCTTTTTTCTCAGAAGCTCGCTTGACTCGATTCCATTCGTTTTTCTGCAAGTCGTTCTTTCTCTGAAACGAAGAATAAAAAAAGGCTGCAATTATAACGGCGATACGCATTTCCTCCGCTTTTCAGTTTTCTTTAAGAGAACGCTATTGGGATGGCTTTTTGTCTATCCGTCCGCTCTCAGCTCTTAAAAACTACCGAGGCTAGAGGGCTGCATATTGGCATGTGGATCATCCACTCTCCAATCATCAAACGTACTAAATTGCAGCCCTCTAGCCTCAGTAGTTCTCATT
Source organism: Macrobrachium rosenbergii (assembly GCF_040412425.1). Taxonomy (NCBI): domain Eukaryota; kingdom Metazoa; phylum Arthropoda; class Malacostraca; order Decapoda; family Palaemonidae; genus Macrobrachium; species Macrobrachium rosenbergii. The sequence continues at coordinate 66,017,430 of NC_089750.1, forward strand.
TTATCTAAGGTTAAAGTTAGCCATGATCGTGCGTCTGGCACCGCTATAGGTGCCAACAGCACAGGCCACCTTTGGTCTGTGGTTGAAAGTTTCATGGGCCGCGGCTGAGGGTTTCATGGGTCCTGGCTAAGAGTTTCATACAGCATTATACGCTGTACAGAAAACTCGATTGCACCGAAGAAACTTCGACGCATGTTTTGTTTGTTCTTCTTACTGATAACTTGACTTAGTTTTTACTACAAACAAACAACTGTCCAAGGGAAAACGAAGGTAAAATGGGCGTCATCCCAACGCAATTTTGCCAAAGCAAACAAAATGCTTCACACGCGAGCAAGCAAGCAAGCAGGCATCACATGACGAATCCAGCGTCAAGCATCGACCAAAAAGATTGATAGCTGAGTCACAGTAGAACCCACACAATGCACAGATTTATATACAGACAGATAAACAGATACAGCGGACAAACAAACAAACAAACAAACAAACATGCGGACACACGAACGGGAAGCGAGGAAGACTCGCGTGACTCGAAGGATGACAGAACTGGTGTGATACTCGTGATGTTGCATAGATGGCGTGTCTGCTGTCGACTTTTTTTCCTTTTTCATTTTGGTTTTTGTTTTCCCTCCTCTTCCGTTGGCCTGCTGCCTGCTTTTCAGAGCCTACCGCAGTGACGACAAAAGGCTTTTTTCTTTTTTTTATTTATTATTTTTTTAGGCGTTGGCTTAAAGGCCGGATAATTATTCTTTGTGTATCGTTCTGTTATCATTAGTGTTATCAGGGTGACATCAAATGATTTAGACGGAATGTATAATAACACACTAAACAAACAATTCGCCTTTGACAAAAGACCCGGATCAAATTACTTCTAAGGTGGAAGCTGTTTATTAGTACCGCAGTGAAATTAACGAAGTAATCAGGTCGGTTAATTAAGCAGCTCATTTTGGAAAGCTAATCTACCACCGTGTTATAAGCATATTTATTCTTGCTTATTCACAAGGTGCAGGAGACCAACCATAATGCCCTGCATGTGTGTATCCATGTATGTATACATTTTTGCTTATATCATATACATTCAGAGTGTCTAGGTTACTTTAAATTGCGTAGGCGAAATCAAAGTCTTAAAATTAAGTATACTTACAAATTTTAGTTTTCGTTTTGTTTCGTGAGTTATTCCATTTATTCAAGACTGTCTTTGGTTTTATTTCTTCTCTCATGATTCTCTTTCTTTCCAGCGCTAGTAGTCTTCGCCATACCCTTTCTAGTTTTCTGTAAAAGAAAACTATTGTGCCGGCTTTGCCTGTCCGTCCGCACTTTACTCTGTCCGCACTTTATCTGTCCTCCCTCAGATCTTAAAAACTTCTGAGGCTAGAAGGCTGCAAATTGGTATGTTGACCATCCACCCTCCAATCATCAAACGTACCAAATTGCAGCCCTCTATCCTCAGTAGTTTTTATTTTATTTAAGGTTAAAGTTAGCCATAATCGTGCTTCTGGCAACTATATAGGATAGGCCACCACCGGGCCGTGGTTAAAGTTTCATGGGTCGCGGTTCATACAGCATTATACCGAGACCACCGAAAGATAGGTCTATTTTCGGTGGCCTTGATAATACGCTGTAGCGGCTGTTCAGAAAACTCGATTGCGCCGAAGACACTTCGGCGTATTTTTTACTTGTTTATTAGTATGATTTAATTCCACACGATCCCCTTCTATAGGTAGTATGTCCAAGGATAGTTACTTACGCTTCCTCTACCAACAGGTTATGGAATGTTTTCCATGAATGGTTTTCTCTTATATAAACTTAATACATTATATAAACATAATATATTAATACTGCAGTGAGATTAAGGCGGTAATTACTTCGGTTAATTACACAACCCATTTTGGAAAACTCAGTTGCTTTCGTGGTACAAGCGTATTGTTCATGTATACTTGTCTCATCGTATGAATTTACGGTGTTCAGGCTACTTTAAATATGTCTAAGCGATATCATAACCTAAAAATTAACTAAACGTGCTTCCAAACAGGAGCTATTTCCCAAGACAGCGATTTTCTTTCCCACTACCAACAGACTTTGGAATTTTGTTTTCCGTGCTGGCGGTTATACTCATTTCTGTAGCATTCTGTTTTTCAGTATAGCGAACTTTAGCATCTTTGTTGGGGGTTAGACGGATTCTTTACCTTGCGCATACATCGTCCCCTGCGCACACACACACACACACACACACACACACACACACACACACACATATATATATATATATATATATATATATATATATATATATATATATATATATATATATATACAGTATGTATATATATATATATATATACACACACATACACACACGTAATATTACCCACCGTACTGTTATTACCCCTCCCAAACGTCTTTCTGAATCACAGAGGTTACTCGAGGTGGTTAACAATTTCGTAACCTCAAGATTACACCCGTGCATATCTAAACAGCAGGATACAGCCCCACTGTATCCGGTACATACGTAGTGTATCTCACGTATATCTTCGCCGCTCCCATTTCCATTTCAAATGGAAGACGTTCTACCGTTCATTAAGAAAATACTAACAACTCTTTAGGATTTCTCTGGGTAACCCCTTTTTCTTTATACTTTATTCTTATGCTTTTCTTCTTTCATTCTTTTTTCTACTCTATTCTTCTTTTTTTCTTCCATTCTTTTCCGTAGGGGGGTTAGTGCCGTCAGTGCAGCTCAGGTGGAGCACTATAGGCGTGGGTGTATGCAGCGTCCCTTCGGCCCGTAGCTGAACCTACTTTTTAGCCTATTACTTCACCTCCATTCTCGCTCCCTTTCTTCAGTCTTGCTGGCTGTCCAACCTCACTAACTATTACTTTTTAGTGGAATTGTGGGGCTTTCTTCCAGTTCCACCTTTAGTTCCTTGCACTTCATCTCTTTATTTTCTGGATCCCTTTATCTTGCTGTCCAACCACTCTAATTTCCTCTTTTCATTGTCTCAAACACTGAATGGCCGAAAGTGATACAGTGCTTGACTTGACAGCCTAAATTTCATAAATCATGTCAATCAATCTTCCACTCCCTCTGCACAACAAAGTCATCCGAGCAAAGTCATGATTTCGTTATTACTGATACTAGTTGTTATTATTATTATTATTGTTATTATTTTCATTATTATTCGAAGGTAATAGACCCTCTTTCAAGCATGTTTTGTTAAAGAGAATGGCAGCATCAGTGGAATTGATTTTATATATATGGTCTTCTCAATTCTTCTTATGAACATCGGCCACTTATCAGCGAGAAGAAAATAACAGGAAGAATTGAGGAGACCATATATAAAATTATTATTATTATTATTATTATTATTATTATTATTATTATTATTATTATTCAGAAGACGAATCCTGTTCTTATGGAACAAACCCACTGGGGCCATTGACTTGAAATTCAGGCTTCCAAAGAATATGGTGCTCATTAGGAAGAAGTACGAAGGGTTAAAGGTAAATGTGCCAGTACCGTCAAGAATGACGGTAACATAAGAGAGGGAGCAGGGTACCTTCATTCTGCTTATATATACCGGGATAGGCACCGTTCTTACCCCATACAAATGGGGGAAAAGCACTTTAAAAGAAGAAGAAGAAGAAGGAGAAGAAGAAGAAGAAGAAGAAGAAGAAGAAGAAGAAGAAGAAGAAGAAGAAGGGATGAGGGAGGCTAGCCTGGACTAGACGATGGCTACTCAGAGCATACAGTTCATTTCCCAGAGAGTATATTGTTATGAAAAGCGTAAATACAGTATTTGGATACATATTACTTTTTCTTCTTCACTATTCTAACGGGTCGTTTCGTCCCTCTCCCGTAAAATTATATAGTTACCTCTCTCATATATCCTGTGTCTCAGATTTTTATTAGACTTTGGTAAAACAGTTATGGCAACATGGCAGCTATCTTGACACTGCGTACTTAATTTGATTGTTATTTTCAAAAATTTACGTCCAGGACCGTTCGTCTGTTATTCTTGCTAACATATGCACATTTCAATCTTTGTTTAATAAGTAAGTTTTAAACTCTTCCGCCTGTTTCTGCAATTCTTAGCTACTGCCGATCAGCATTACACATCCTACTGACGCACTTTCCTACCGCTTGCTTTCTATAATTTAGACGACCTATTCCGTAATTATCCTTCAATTAACCCGAAGCATCATGCATAACTTCCTTCTCAATAAACGCTGCGTCATAGAGTTGAACGCTTCTCTACAAACCAAGCGAACAGTTATTATATGCGAGACAAAATACCAAACTAGATTTCTCCTTACGAAATTTGTTAAAACCTAATGGAGGTAGATTTCCTTTTATTTCGAAGGTAAAAAAAAAAAAAGATCGTTGTTTTATATCCCTTTGTTTTTACAGAACGCTCTCAACAATATCACTTTACATGTTCGTAATTTTTTAAAGTATAAATTCGCGCACGCTTACTTCCAAATAAATGCGATTACTCTCGATAATCTTAAAAAATATCTACGCCACTTTCAGAGAACAAAAGGGGTCACTCTGTGCTAAGGCAAGGTCGCATACACTGAACGACATGGCATGATTATATGATATTACAGGGCAATTTCACCTTCTGAAACCGATTCATGCAAGGAACAGTGTTAGTGTTCACGCAAACTCTCTCTCTCTCTCTCTCTCTCTCTCTCTCTCTCTCTCTCTCTCTCTCTCTCTCTCTCTCTCTATCGAGGCTCAGCTAGCAATTTCACCTTCTGAAACCGATTCATGAAAGGAATA